>NC_069505.1:609289794-609502294 GCF_027579735.1 Bombina bombina | reverse complement strand
TATGTATTTGTATATATATTTATATATATATATATATATATATATATTTATTATGTATTTGTACTATATTATATATGTATTTACAGACATATATACACATTTAAAGTGCATTGGAACCCTTTGCAGTTAAGTAGATGATAAAAATATATATATTTAAGCAATATTTATATTTAATTAACAGGTAGATTACAAGTTTTGCATTAAACAGGGTGTGAAACTAACGCCAAAAAAGTTGCGTTATTTCACCCTCCGTAGCGCTGCCATTACGAGTTACTGAAAAGCCTCCTTGTGTGGTTGTTGATATGGTGGCGTTAAGCTCCATATCGCACAGAATCCAAAAAGCTGCTCTTGACGTGCTTGTGCACGCTTTTTCCGTCAATAGGGAGAGAGTATAGATAAAAAACTAACACCTGAAGTGTGGAATGAAAAATCTCCGTAACGCAACCCCATTGAGTCTATGGGTAAAAAAAGTTACATTTAAATCTAAGACCCTCAACACAAACCCCGAGCCTAAACACAGCTAATCTGCCGCCCCTACATTGCCGACACCTAAATAAAATGATTAACCCCTAATCTTCTGCCCCTGACATCGTCAACCCTAATAAACGTTATTAACCCCTATTCTGCCTCTCCCCAACATCACTGCCTCTATAATAAAGTTATTAACCCCTATTCCACCATTCCCCAACATCGCTGCCACTATAATAAGGTTATTAACCCTATTCTGCCGCTCCCCGATATAGCCGAAACTATAATAAAGTTATTATCCCCTAATCCGCTGCTTCCCGACATCGTTGCCACTATAATAAAGTTATTAACCCCTAAAAACTCCGGCACTCCCACATCGCCACCCCACTAAATAAACCCTATTAACCCCTAAATCTCCACCCCCCCACATCGCCGCTACTAAATAAACCTATTAACCCCTAAACCACCAGCTCCCCAAATCGCAAAACAATAAATTAAATTATTAACCCCTAAACCTAACACCCCCTTACTTTAAATTTAAATTACAATATAACTATATTAAAATAAATAAAAACTTACCTGTGAAATAAAAAAAATCTAGTTCTAAATTATAAATGAACCTAACATAACTATTTAATAAAATTAAAAAAACTACAGTTAAAAAAATCTAAATTACACATTTAAAAAAAAACTAACACTATGACTTTTTTTTAAAAAATCTAAAATTACAATAAATAATAAAAAGTAAGCTTACAAAAATAATCAACAAAAATTATCCAATAATAAAAACAATAACACCTAATCTAATAGCACTATGAAAATAATCCCCCCATAAATAGATATTCCTAATATATCTTTATATATCTATATCAATATATAATAATATATAAATAGGTATCAATACAAATGTGTGCAAAATCCATCATTTGTTTATGCTATGTGCAGATGAAATATGCAATTTTATCTTCAATACGGTGTGCTTTTAACCTCTTCCCGCCGTTATGCCATTGTCTTCCATCATGACGGAATTACAACGTCATAGCCAACGAATGTCCTGAAGCAACTGCGCTTGCAAATTTGATCGCGGTCTGGAGGGCCGTTCCCTAGCATCAAGGGACGCCCCCCAGACCCCATCCCATAATTGAAATGTCACGATCTTTTGCGCGGTTGCGTGATTTACAATTTGTCTTACATCAGAATGCTGTTCCGATGTAGACTTTATAACCAAGTCATTAAAGGTTAAATGACCACAATTGCGTCTTGAATGACTAATGGGTGGGGTTTTTTTTTTCCAACTTTTTTTGCCATTGAAGTCTACTCAAAATATGAGCTTGATATCCGAGAGCAAAGGAATTACTTCTACTGGTTTATCGCTCGAACACGAGCGCAAACTACCATTCCACTAGTATCTATTTCTTAGTATATCATAGAATCTTAATAGTGAATGTGATGTTTCAGAGCATGTTAGCCGCGCATTCATATTCGGAAGACTTAGATAAATACAATTATGGAATTCTATAAATGCATAGTCTTAGACTATAAATACAAATACTCACATATCATACGTAGTGTAAAATGTTATAGTAACAAATACTTTTCTAGAAATCTGTAGACTTCATATACAGAGTTTAAATTCCAGGATAAAATATATTTTAAGGTATAGTAAAGTCTAAATTAAACTTTCATGACTCCGCTAGGGCATTCAATTTTAAACAACTTTCCAATTTCCTTTTATTATCAAATTTGCTTTGTTCTCTTGGTATTCTTAGTTGAAAGATACACCTAGGTAGGCTCATATGCAAATGTGTTTTATCTGAATGCATTTGACAGTTTTCACAGCTAGAGGGTGTTAGTTCATGTGTGCCACGTAGATAACATTGTGCTCACACCCGTGGAGTTATTTAAGCGTCTGCACTGATTGGCTAACATGCAAGTTGGTTACTTAAAATATGGGGAATGAGTTATAAAGTGATTATCTATCTGTTTAAACAATAACATTTTTAGTGTTTAATGTCCCTTTAAGGCATTTTTTTCTGTCTTTTCCTTTTTGAAAATATTTAAGCAAAGTGCTTCTGTTTAGATTCAGCTACTAAAAGGAAGATTATAATGCTTCTAATCTGATTAATCCTAAATGATACACAAGGCCATTAATGGTATTTGTGGTTCTCATTATTATTTATAAACACAAAAAGCATCTTCTAAATGGCTTCAGCTAATTCTCTTACACTGAAACTGATGTTAATTACAGTTATTTAAAGGGACAGTCTACACCAGAATGTTTATTGTTTAAACAGATAATCCCTTTATTACCCATTCCCTAGTTTTGCATAACCAACACTGTTATAATAATATCATTTTTACCTCTGTGATTACCTTGTATCTAAGCCTCTGCAAACCGCCCCTTATCTCAGTTATATTAATATACTTTTTACCTCTGTGATTACCCTGTATCTAAGCCTCTGCAGACTGCTCCTTATCTCAGTTATATTAATATACTTTTTATCTCTGTGATTACCTTGTATCTAAGCTCTGCAAACTTGCCCCCTTATCTCAGTTATATTAATATACTTTTTACCCTCTGTGATTACCCTGTATCTAAGCCTCTGCAGACTGCCCCCTTATCTCAGTTATATTAATATACTTTTTACCTCTGTGATTACCTTGTATCTAAGCCTCTGCAAACTGCCCCTTATCTCAGTTATATTAATATACTTTTTACCTCTGTGATTACCCTGTATCTAAGCCACTGCAGACTGCTCCTTATCTCAGTTATATAAATAAATGTTGTACCTCTGTGATCATCTTATATCTAACTTTAGTGCCCTATTAAGAATAACACAAGAGTGGGAAGACATCACACCATGGAACTAGTTAATTTTACCTTAGGCACAAGCCTAGTCGGTCTATGTCAAGATATACCCTTGTAAATTCTGTTTAATGCATGTTTGTCACCTCTATCTAATGGAGCAATGTATAATTATATTAAAAACAATATGCTAATGTGAGTTATATGTACTTAGTGCAATATTGAGGTGAGTAAACTGACTGCAACAAGTATAAATTGCAGCTCAGTATGTCTACCTCCAAATACATTACAGATTGTAAGATTTCATTCTTACCTGGCAATCCATAGCTGGCCATGATAAAATGAAAACTACTGTGAGAGATTTAGGAAATATATATATGTGTGTTCTACGCAACCTCAAGGAATTGCTCTGTAGAGACTTCTGCAAATTAGGTACAACAAACAAATGACTTATGGAAGAAACATCTATATATCAAAATTCTTGCATGTGTCTGCAGAAATAACCTTCTTTGGGTACCTATATATGCAAAAAACACACAAAGTATACAATGGGCCACATTTATTATACTGTGAGTGGAAATATTCCCAGACAGGAAACCTGTCCTCATATGTTTGCAGGGAGTGAGGCAGTATTTAATGCCTGAATTTAAGATGCCATAAGCTATAACTTTTGAAGTCCTGCCCCCTTAATCATCACTGATGGTGATGGGTTTTTAAGTCTGTCACCTCTGAGATCATAAAAAGATTTGGTAGCAGCTTCATAAAGAAAGCCATAAATAATCAAAAAGAAGTGTAGAAACTGCGTGTGCTATTACAATTTTATGGGCCTAAAGGGACAGAGAAAGTCAAAATGATACCGTCATGATTTATATAGAGCGTGCAATTTAGAGAGAAAAGTTTCAGTTTCAGCTTACTTATATTATCAAATATACCCTATTCTTTTTTGTATCCTCTTTTTGAAAATATTTCCATGTTCCAAAAGAGCATACTGATGTAGACTCAGGAGCGAGTATAGGAATCAATTAATAAATCTATATATCACATTTTTCTAACTCTTACTGTTCAAGACACATGCAAGCTGTATATGAATTGTGAAACTTAACTACAGATTTTCATGTCACTTTAACCCTTTCAGTGCTGAGTAGGGCAAGGCTGGGACAAAAAATAGATCCTTACATTTTAATGACCCCCCACCCGCTTTGTTATTTTACCATGCCACAAAACTGACAGTGGAGGGTCCCCTAGTGAGTCTGTAACAAAATTAAGGGATAACTGACTTGAAGTTTGCAATGTGTGTGTTTGTTACTTTGTTGCAACTGGAGGGGCGGAGAGTGTGCTTACCTTTATAGGGTCCTGTTGCTGTGGATTTGGCCTCTTTCCTGGTTCCAGACTTCAAGGAGTGTTTTTTTTCTTGCTGATGATTCCTGTTGGAAATCTTGATTGCAGTATGGATCGTGCTAGGTGAACTTCAGTTCCTCCAAGGCGGTATAGAGATAATTCGGACAGATCCCCCAGGAGGAGAGGCTCTGGAAGGGAAAGAGTGTCAGAAAGCAGTGATGTAGTACCACCCACCCCCAGCCCCATGCTTCTAAGGGTCATCTGGCTAAACGGGCAGCTGGAAAGCAATCTTCTGGTGGGCTCTCTGCTAAGTTAATTACCCCTCCCAGAATGACTGCCCCTATAGTTGAAGGGGTGGTTGCTGAAGCGGGGAGTCAGGTTGAGGCTAGGGGTTCCAACCAGTTAGCTCCCAGTCACCAGCAGTCCCAGGCTTCCTCTAATGTACCCTCCCTGCAATCCCCTGGGCTGCCTGTTTCTAGTTACTCTAATAGTGACAATTGCCCCCAACATGGCGATTCTCCCTGGTGCGGCCTATTTACTTCCCTGACCTCCTCCAGCAGCCCTGGCCTCCGTTTTGGCATTGGCCAGTCCCTAGCAACCGTCATGGTGCCTGGGGGAATTACTGCAGGGCCGTATGGTGCAGGGCTGGTGGAGGAGGCGAGCAGTCGGTCCGGTCTTATGGGAGCTCCTGAAGCTAGGCCGGGATTAGGCAACATCCCCCACACGTGACACACGCCATGTGTCCTCCACGTCTGATTCAGATACAGACAGTTTAGAGATCGTGGCCACGATGTAGGAAGCAGCAAGCTAGGAGCATGCCCATTTCCTCTCACGGAGCCCCAGATAAGATGGGGAGACTCAGGGAGGGAGACATTACTACTGTCGGTAGCACATCACGGGGGGGGCAGAAGGATAAGAGCAAGAAAGAGGATGGCTTTAGAAGTTACCGGAGGGGGGATGTAGGGTGCAGGCCATGTGGGTGGAGATAATTCCGCAAAATAGGGGCTTGCAGTTGCATATGCATGAGCATAGTGGGGTGAGAGTGCTTGATCGATGTTATCAGAAACGACTGGCAATGCAGGGGACCTAATTCTAGGGAGGTTGCATGAATGCCCCTAATTCAGCTTCAAGGGGGACTGGCTGTTTGGATGTGAGTGGTATGGAGCAAGGGAATGTGCAGTTTGTTGCTTGGGCATACCTGGGCATAGTGCTGGCAGCAGTACTTTCAATTTGGGGCAAATTGTGCCGGCTGCTATGGGCATGAGTAGTGCTGTGGTGCAAGGTTTGGCTGGTGTGGGTGGTGCGCCAGGTTCCATATCCACTTCCTGGAATCCTCCCCATCTTTTTGCTAACCCACAGGTGGGACACAGTGACGAAGCAGCGGCATCAACTTCAGGGATGGCGGGAAGGACTGGGGGTGTCTCGCAGCAGCAAAGTAGTTCAGCTACAGTGGCAGATGCAGTACCATCTACTTCCGGAGGGTCTGGAAGGTACCGGCGTCTGGTGAGTACCTAGCAATTACGCTTACACACGCTGTTTGGGCTCTTCTTCTATTGGGTCAGATTCAGATGTAGACAAGGATTTGGGTTTGGTAGGAAAGGGCAGCAGCGCATGTTTAAAATGATTAAGAAAATGTTTGCAGCGCAGGCTCAGCACAAAGGTGGTAGAACTCCTACGCTCCGGCTCGACGCGGTTGTCCACTGAATGCAGGGAGTAACATTCAGGCAATGGAGATAGCGGTGTCACGGAAGGTGGCGGCGCAAGGGGACACCTACCCATGTTTGGTACATTCCCTATATGGTCATTTGAAAGTTAAGATCGTGAAAAGAACTCATGAAGGGCGTTATGTTTAACGTGTTTGAGCTTTCTGTAGAGGCCATTAGGGATAAGGAGAGAGCAGAGGACGGCACGGGACCCAAGAGGGTCAGGAAACCGGAGACCTATGAGGAGTGGCAAAAGTGTTTTCGGGTGCTGGCAACTTGCTATGTAGACAGATGGCCGTTGCAAGGGCCCAACCTTTTCAAGTACGTGGATACTATTGAGAGAATCCATAGGAGGTTTAAGGAGGGAGCATGCGTGATTACGACATGGCTTTTCAGGAGAAAAATGGTGGGGAACCCATTCCTTCACTTTGACATGCAGGAATACACCTGTGGTCGAAGTTCGGGTCTGAGTGATCCCCTTTTCCACGGCAGGGAATCATCCAGGAAACTCCTCGTCCTTTCCGCGCCCATAGCAATCGGGTAGAGGAGTGTTGACGTTCAAGATAAGTAGTGTGAGAGAGGCGCAAACTGATCGTTTCCGCACATCTGCAAAATAATGCATTGGCCGTATGTGGCGGTGTTGAATGTAGAAACAGAGACCCCACAGTTGATAGGGCAGGCCCTAAGGGTGGGGTTGGTAACAAAAGCCCCAACGCCCCTTAAGCCAGAAGCTATGGTACCATGGATGGACACGCAATATGAATTGGGATAGCAGCGGGGATATTAAGGGCAGGGTTGTTCTAGGGTTTTAAAATTCCGGTGCTGCATAAAGTGGTGGGGCCATGGCTCATTGCAACCTTACGTCTGTGTATGAATTTCCACAGGTGATGCATGATAATATTAGGAAGGAGGTGGAGCTGGGGAGGGTTCTGGGCCCCTTTCCAGTGCAGCCGTTCCCTGACCTGGTGGTATCCCCTCTTGGCATTTGCCCAAGACGGAGCCAGGAAATTCAGAATAATCCACACCTGTCCTACCCCGAAAGGGCAGAAAATGCCAGGGGACCATTATAGAAAAAGTCCAACTAGCTCCACTAATGGGTCAAAGAAAAAGAGAATGTTAGAGGAAAGAGAGGAGGAAGGAGGAGAAATAATAAAAGAGGCCAGAGAGAGAAGGGAGATGTGGTAGAACCAAAAATCATGGAATTTTTAATATTAGCAAAAACAGAACTAAGTAATGAGGAAAATAAAGTACTTAGGACGTGGTCTATCGTTTGCACCACGTCTCAATTAAATAAATTTGAAACCCTCATAAACGTAACACAATTTGTAAGGAAAACTGACACTAAAAAAGACACTTCCTTAAACACCATTAGAATTTACCCCCAAACACCAGCAATAACCACTGCAAAATATACTCACACTGAACTAAAACCGAATCCAAATTCTACCCCACACAAGACAAGGGTAAAAATATAGAACTATTCGAAACATAGTACAGAAAGACCCTTGAAAAATATAAAAATAATAGAAAACTACCCATGAATTGACAAAATCTGAAAATGCTACTCTACAAAAGTTAAAGAAGAACAAAGATATTATTACTAAAACCTGCAGACAAAGGGGAGGAGTGGTGATAATGGATAAGAGCTACTATGTACAAGAGGCAGAAAGACTATTAAAAGATATATCAACCTACAAAGAACTTAAAAGAGATCCTACCAGGGTAGACCCAAATATTTTGAAAATGCATTTAGACGCTGCAAAGAGAAGGGCATTCTGAACACGAAAGATCTATAAACTATATATACCCAGAATTCCCCAAAATACCAATTTCTACTTTCTACCTAAAATACATAAAGATCTCAAACAACCTCCCGGTCGCCCAATAATCTCAGGTATTCAATCACTTACTTCTAATTTATCACAGTACATAGACAGATTTCTCCAAAAAATACGTAAAAAAACTACCATCTTTTCTAAAAGACTCAACCCAAGTCCTACAATTACTAGATAACCTAAAATAGAGGGTGATATATTACTGGCTACGTGTGATGTAACATCACTGTACACAATATTGCACACGATACTAGGCATTAAAGCAGTCTCCAACTTTCTATCAAAAGATGACACTATCGATAAAGAACAAAGAGAGATTATCTTAGAAAGCATTAGATTTATCCTGGTGAATAATACTTTCTCTTCAATCAAAAAATGTATGTGCAAATAAAAGGCACTGCATGGGCACCAGGTTTGCGCCAAAGCTATGCGAACCTATTTATGGGAGACTGGGAATCAGATTTCCTAGGTTCGAATAGTCTGGCGAAAAACCTGGTGTCCTATAAAAAGATACATAGATGATATTCTTATATTGTGGAAAGGAATGATACTACACTAACTGAATTCTTTTCAGCTAATGAACACAACAATAGAGGGTTACATTTCACATATGAAATATGCAAAGAAAGGGTCTATTTTTTGACCTTGATATAACAGTAGAAACAGATAAATTTACCACTAAAACATTTTTCAAAAAGTGGACGCTAATAATTTTATACATGCGGATAGCTGCCATCTGTCCAATGGAAAACATTATCCCTAGAGCACAGTTCTTAAGAATAAGAAAGAATTGTTCAAACAATATTAGATTACGAAGAACAGGCACAAATCCTGAGCAAAAAATTTGGAGAAAAAGGCTATGAAGATAAGCTAATAGAGGTAAATTATGAAGAAGTTAAACACATAGATAGAGCAACACTACTTACATATAAAGACAAAACTAATCTTGAAATACAACCAATAGATGAAATATCAGTTCCATTTATCACAAATTTTAATGGAGAACACAAAAAGATAGAAAAAATAATCAAGAAAACACTGGCATCATGTGAGAGAAGATCCAATCATAGGGGATAAAATCTCCCTAAATCCAAAATTTATATACAGGAAATCTAGAAACTAAAAAACACTACTAGCGCCAAGTGAATTTAAGACAAAACCCCCCTAAAAGAACAGATCTTTTAGGGAACACACTAAAAGGTTTCTACCCTGTCACTGCTGCAGATCATGTAACTACAGCAATAAAATAAAACAGTACTCTTCCACACAAAGGGTGAAGTATTTCCCATTACGGATACAATACGATTGCACTGATAAAGGGATCATCTATTTAATACAGTGTAGCTGTAAAAAACAGTACCTAGGTGAGACCTCAAGAACATTAAGGGAAAGAATAAGGGAACACTGTGCATATAGAAAAGGGAAAGATGGACACACATCTGTATAGTCACTTTAGAATGTCCACAACAATAACCTTAAAGATTTTCTCTTTTGGGGAATAATGAAAGTTAAACGTGACTGGAGTGGGGGAAATTACGAGACTAAACTACTCAAAAGAGAGGCTGAGCTAATATACAATATGAAAACTTTACACCCCTGGGTTTAAACTCAGAACTGGATCTAAGCCCATTTATGTATGATTAAAGAATTTGGAAATTTTTTGAAGGTTTTTTTTTTTAAAAAAAAAAAAAAAAAAAAAAAAAAAAAATTTAAAAATTTTAAAAATTTTTAAAAAAAAATTAAATTTTTTTTTTAAAAATATTATCCTTTTCAACCTTGTTTTTTAATTTTAATAATTTTCATCTTTTTAGAGTAAAATATACTGAGTCTAACTATATCTCTTACACTATTATTAATTCTATGATAATTATCCAAATGTCTATAATTTATATATATATGGAGAATGTTGTATAACCTATGCAGTATATGTCTGTATAAAATCACTACTGATGAGATCCAAAGGATACCACCTTAAATATCCCTAAGAAATTGAAAACTATAATCTATTGCATAGAACGAAAAATTACCACCTTAAATATCAACTGGTAATTGATTCACACACCCACAGGAATTTTGACCAATGAGACACCTATGAGGTGTATATTAAGGAGCCCTGGAAGGACAGGTGAACACTTCTTGAAAAGCCACCAGGAAGGGAGAAACGCGTTGAAAGTTGTTTTACTACCATCCACCTTGAGACATTCACATCACCCTCTATTTCTATCTAAAAGAGGAGTGGTGCTACTTTCCATAAAGAAGAGTTCACCCTCAGCTGTAAGCTGGAAGGAGGAACTTCCAAACAACACAATTCTGAAATACCGACTTAGCTTTCCACTGAAGCAGAGAGTGCACGGACACCGGTAAAAACAGCTGATACGGCTACACGTTACCTGACAGCTGACACAAACATCACGTGAAGGCCGTGGCAGAAACAGAAGACGCCAGCAAAGCCTAAGCTGGCTATTTGGATACACTGCTCTTGTGATTTTGAAGAGGCGGTTATCGGACACAGACCGACTACTGAATAGAGACAGAAAAGATCGATCCACTCTACTACAGACAAGCTGCCTTCTCTCTTCTTAACAAAGCTTAGGTACCACTCTCAAATGTGTGTAAGTTTGATCCAATACTCGATGAGCAAGATCAACTACATTTGAGAGCATAAAGTGAATAGACTAAGCTCCAATAGAATACTGGTGATATACAATACCATCGTTGCTTACTGAGCCTATATATATATTTGCTCTCACGGGACAATTTACTCTGATCATTTTTATTCTGATCATTGTTTATATTTAACCCCTTTTAGACTATTTTCTTTTGCACGTTTTATCCCTATTATTTTAATACTGGACGTCCAGATTCTATATTTGAATGTTTTACTATTAAGTGTTTTATTATTCAGTGTTTATTATCGAAGTGCTATATTTACATCACTGAGGCCATCTCTTATCCACGTGTGTATTTAGGAATAGGGAATCGTTCTGCTTGACATTGTACCTCTCTATTGTAATCTGCTTGTTTGAGCTAGTCTTTAGAGTTAGGTTTTACGGCCCTGCATACCCCCTTCCCTTTAAATTTTATATTGTAATTGTGCTTGATATTTTAGACATTGTTCTTTATCAATTGTATTTATTTATTTACTAATATTAAATTCTTGATATCTTTTCTTGAGTGCTGTATCATTTTAAGCAATCTCTTAGAAGCCCCTTAATATATCTTTATTATCTCTTGCTCATATATATATATATATATATATATATATTTTTTTTGTATTATTTATTCGTATTTTCATATAAATATAGATCTATCCTAGCTGTAAGCGCCAATACTTCCACTTTTCTCTACCCGAAAGGGGAGTTAGTTAATGACGCTAAAGATCTGGAAATGAGTACTGTACATTATCAATTATTTGATGATGCAGTAAATCTAGTGAGGCTAATGAGGAGAGGCACTCTGATGTCCAAGCTAGATATATAATCAGCATTCAGACTGCTCCCCCTCCATCCATCTTCTTTCAAACTGATGGGTTTGAAGTTGGATGGGTTTTACTACGTAGACAGGTGCTTGCCTATGGGCTGCTCTTTGTCTTGCGCTTTCTTTGAGTGTTTCAGTTCCATCCTGCACTGGGTTGTGCAGGAGTCGGCTGGAGTTGGGGCAGTGGCCCATTACCTAGACGATTTTTTATAAGTGGGTAGTACGGACTGTGAGCACTCAATGCCGGTCATGAGGTCCATGATGAGGAAATTTGGGGTGCCGCTAGCAGAGGAAGAAATGCAGAGCCCCTGTACATGCCTTACATTTTTGGGGATAGAGATAGACTCTGTAGCCAAGGAATGCCGTCTCCCTCTAGAGAAGGTACAGAAATTACTTAAGTAGGTCAGAGCGGTGGCCTGTGCGGCATCCATTTCGCTCAGAGAGCTTCAGTCCCTTCTCAGCTGCTTAATTTTGCAGCAAGAGTCATTCCCATGGGTCGGGTATTTAATAGGAGTCTCGAGGAACTGTTGAGAGGTCCCCAGCAGGGGAGGAAATGTTTTAGAGTCACAGCTGACATGAGGGAGGACTTGCAGGTTTGGGACAGATTCCTGTCCCATTTCAATGGCATTTGTCAGTGGAGGGCTGACCCAATCTCGAACCAGACTTTGCATCTCTTCACAGATGCTGCTGGGGGATTTGGTTACGGGGTTTATTTAGAAGGTGAATGGTGTGCGGCTCCATGGCCGCCTGAGTGGGTGTCCAGGGGTCTTACAAAGAACTTAACATTGCTGGAGCTATTCCCTATCGTTGTGGCCATTGAGTTGTGTGGAGCTAAATTGGCCAATAAGACGGTGGTATTCTGCACGGACAACATGAGTGTGGTGTACCCCATAAATCTGTTGACCGCTTCCTCTCCAGTGGTGGTCAGATACTTGAGACATCTGGTTCTGCACTGTTTACAGCTAAATGCTTGTTTTTTGGTGTGTCAAGTCCCCAGGGTACATAATGTAGTGGCAGATGCGCTGTCCAGGTTTAGATGGGACAAGTTTCATAGGGTGGCTCTACGGGCGGCTGCATTAGGTTTACCCTGCCCCTTATTTCTCTGGCAGTTGGCAGTATCTGGGCGTCCGTCATTCCTTTAGTGAAGGTTTCACTGGCTCCCAAGACCTGAAAGGCATACGAGTCTCATTGGAAGGGATGGGAGTCTTTCAGCTCACAGAGGAGTTACAGCATTCATCAGGCAGCACAGATACAGGTGTTAGAATGGCTTGCATGTTTGAGACAGGAGGGTTTGACAAAGGCGTCAGCTCAGAGCAGTCTTTCAGGGATTGCCTTTTTCAGTAAGGCTATCGGCATTCCAGATTTTGCGAACTCCTTCCTGGTGAGACAGGTGCTCAAGGGGTGGGGAAGGGGGAATTTAGGCCCAAAGACAAGAGGGATTCTATTACTCTATCATGGCTGTGTAAGTTAGTTAGGGCTTTAGAGGAGGTGTGTATATCCAACTATGAGGTGATGTTGTTTAGAGACACTTTCGCGCTAGCAGTGGCAGGAGCATTGCGTGTGGGTGAATTGGTAGCTTCTGCTGGAGCGGGAGGCACTGGGGGCATTCAGTTTGAGCATCTACATTCCTCAGAGGAGGGATTTCTTCTCTTTGTCCCAAGGGAAAGGGGGCTTGGCTGCCTATAGGCAGGCATGAAATAAAAGAGTGCTGCCTAGTGGATAGTTTGGAAGCTTTCCTGAGGGTTAGGCCCTCGGGGCCTAAGGAGCTCTTTGTGCATGAAGACTCCTCAGCACTATCCCTGTTTCAGTTCAAGAAAGTGCTCTCACTAGCGGTGGAATCTAGTGGCTTGGATAAATCACGCGTAGTGTCCCATTCATTCAGAATTGGTGCCGCAACTAGTGCCACGGCTCGAGGTTCCTCCATTTTGGAAATTAAGCGTTTGGATCAGTGGCGATCAGGGCCATTTAGAACGTACATTAGACTTTTGAAGAAGGACAGCTAGGTCCTTCTTAGGGGGGGCTCAGCCTAGTTGTTTTAGTGGCAGTCTATGCCTACATTGCGGTGGGATTGCAGTTTGTTATTGTCTCGGCCGTGTTTCAATAATTATTGTGTGCTGTTGTTTTAGGGAAGGGCTCTTCTCCGGTTTGTGTGTGGATCATGGGGCACTCATTTGTGCATTGGGCAGCGATCAGGGCTTTGAAAACTACAGACGGGCAGCAACTTGACTTCCCTTCCTCTAAGGTTGACGTTCGATGGCTGGGCTTCAGGGGCCTAACATGGAGCAAATTGCCTTCACTTCTTCTTCAAGAAGCTCATAGGAGGTTGGGTCAACCGAACTTGATAGTATTGCATTTGGGGGGGGGGTAACGATTCGGGTTCCCTACCTGCTTTAGATATTATCAAGAGAATGGTGTCAGATGTGAAGTGGCTGTGTGCTTGGATATTAAATGTTAAAGTGGGTTGGTCCAATGTGGTCGCACGACTGTATTGTAGAGATATGGTGTCCCAGAGAGCAGCCTATAACGTTAAGAAGAAGGTGAATAGGGAATTGGGGAGAGCGGTCACGGCCCTCAGTGGTTTTGTAATTAGGCATAAACGCATTACGGCTGACAACAAAGCCTTATATCGCCCTGATGGGGTCCATTTGACCGACTCAGGGTTGGACATGTTTCTTGTGGATCTAAGGAAAGCATTGTTAGATCAGGTATAATAAAAAAGAAAAAAAAAGTGTATATAATAAGGATTGTTGGTGTGTCAGTTATGGTTGGTGGCAAGAGTGGTACTCTGTTTCTCTTGTGGCGGTCGGTCAGGGCCTTGTAGCGAGCAGTCAGAATGAGGAGTGATGGCCTGGAACAACAGGGAGGGGTGACTCCCACTAGGCACCGGACTAGGGGTTCCTCTCTCTAATGAATTGCGGCCGAAGATCTCCAACAACACATCCATTCTATCTGCTAAGTAGCGTGAGCAACCCTTGCCACACTGCAGGACCATCTGTCATCTGACCATCTGTCTGTAGGGGGTTAATTTAGATACATGAGAAGTACCACCAATGAGTTAAGAACTTTTACAAAGTTCAAGTATTAAAGTTGCCTAATACTATTAAATAGTTATTAAAGTTTACATTTTAATAAACGTGACCGTGACCAGTCTTTTCCTCCCAAAAAGGTGTTGTGTGCTTTATTGTTAGTTAAGTAAACATAATGACAAAATAGGAGGTTTACCCCTAATGACAGTGGAGGGCCCCCTAGTGGGTCTGTAAAAAAATTAAGGGATAACTGACTTGAAGTCTGAAGTTTGCAATGTGTGTGTTTATTACTTTGTTGCAACTGGAGGGGCGGAGAGTGTGCTTACCTTTATAGGGTCCTGTTGCTGTTGATTCGGCCTCTTTCCAGGTTCCAGACTTCAAGGAGTGTTTTTCCCACCCGCCCTGGCCCGTTTTGGAAGCAGAAGTTGGCGTCTGTCGGCAGGGGATTCATTTAGATTAGTGAGAAGTGCTGCCAATGAGTTAAGAACTTTTACAAACTTCAAGTATTAAAGTCACCTAATACTATTAAATAGTTATTAAAGTTTACATTTTAATAAACGTGACCGTAAACGATCTTTTCCTCCCAAAAAGGCGTTGTGTGTTTTATTGTTAGAGTTTAATTAAGTGAACATAACGACAAAATAGGAAGTTTATCCCTTATGACAAGTAGAATGTATTAATTTGATTTACAAAAGCATTTAAAGTTTGCAATACCCTTCTGTCACTGTATTTTGTAAATTGTTTGTCATTAAATAATAAAAAATAAATGAGAAATGAGAATAAACAGAAGCTATTAAACTTAACATTTAAATAATAATTGCTAATTGCTCATCAGCCTGTTTAGTGAAAGTCGCTCAAAAGAACAGGCACCTGAGCACTTGTTATCACATATAAGCTGCACTATAAGAATGAAACAACCCACACAGACATCCACAGGCACCCACATGCCCATATAAAGCACCCCAGACATCTAAAGTCACAAAAAAACAGGCACCACACATGCACATATAAAGCACCCCAGACATCTAAAGTCACAAAAAGCAGGCACCCACATGCACATATAAAGCACCCCAGACATCTAAAGTCACAAAAAGCAGGCACCCACATGCACATATAAAGCACCCCAGACATCTAAAGTCACAAAAAGCAGGCACCCACAAGCACATATAAAGCACCACAAATATCTTTAGTCAGAAAAACAGGCACTCACATGCACACATAAAGCACCCCAGGCATCTAAATTTACAATAAAACAGGCACCCACATATAAAGCACCCCAGACATCTAAAGTCACAAAAAACAGGCACCCACATGCACACATAAAGCACCCCAGACATCTAAAGTCACAAAAAACAGGCACCCACATGCACACATAAAGCACCCCAGACATCTATAGCTACAAAAAACAGGCACCCACATGCACACATAAAGCACCCCAGACATCTAAAGTCATACAAGACAGGAACCCACAGACATCAACAGCCAAATCATGAGGAGCTGCTTCTCTGTGCTAATCTGTGCTTTGTGTAAGCATATCTAGGTAGGTTTTTCTGTACAATAAAGTGGTGGCCATCTTGGAATTCCTGTGTACTGTAAGCCCTCATTTGCTGCTGGGGGGGGGCAAACAGAGGAGCCAGACATTATACAGGGGGAGCCTAGGCACCACTGCCCTTGCCTGTATTTATTCCACTATTGCTTAAAGGGTCAGATGAGGCCCCTAGATGTGTGGATCTGGTCTCAATTGAAACTACTGAAATCATTGCAGTTATCTGCCTGCTTAAGGGGCAGTACCCAAGTATACTCAAAATTACTGTTTACCTATAGACAAAAGGTGATAGCACAAATGGGGCTGTATGCCAATATATACTAGAGGATTCACAACAGGCAGATAGTAAATTACAAAACACATGCAGGCCACAAGAACCGTGGTGTTTTTAAGCAGCCATAAGCCATGCACATTCTTTAGTTACCCATGTTTGTGGGTGTCTGGAACTGTTACAGACCAATCATGCACTGATAGCTCTGAAGTGAGCTATTTAGCAGACAATAGAGTCAGCTCTGGTGAGGAGGATCATTTTGATGTAATGGAGTCAGTTCATCCAAACAGGATGGGGGGATCAATCCTGACCTGGCTCCCAGACACAGAAATGCAGTAAAAGGCAGGGAAGAGCTGTATTACACATAAATGATAATGCTGGCAAATAGTTGGGACTAAGGCAACAGGCCACAGCCCGCAGGCATATGAACTGTATGCACTATGCTTAGTCTGGGCCTGGTGCTGAGCAATATTAACCCTGTGTCAGAGCTCTTTCAGATAATATATGAAAAGCCACCATATAAAATGCAAACAAAAATACATCTGTGTAAAAATATTAGATACAATTTTAAATTACACAAAATTCTAATTTCACAGGGGGTTGGCTAGAAAATTCAAAATGGTAGGGCCTCCAAAATTGATTGAATAGCCCATTAACATCTCTTAAGCTTACATTAAACTTTTATTCATTTAACCCCTTTGTTCACTCTGCAAGGGAAATACTCATTTACATATGTGACATTAACTTATTGTAGTTCAAATCAATCTTCAGCAATTATTAACCATATAAATTCCATATGCATTTTTACACAATGGGCATACTTCTATAGTCACTTCAGGATACCAACATGTACAAATGTGTTTTTAATTTTAATTTGATATTTGATTTTAAGTCACCCTTGCACTGTCATGATTGTCACTATCAGTACTGGTGTCTTCTAAATTAGGTTTTTAAATGTTGACATTCATAAGAAGATATTGTAATACGTCTCCATTTGCACCACTGCTAAACCATCTGAATGCATCTTTTAGGTTGTCCGGATGGGCAGACTGAGCACCATATTCCCATTACTATATTATCACTTTTAAACTTTCACAATTATTTTTTTGGACAACATTTATACATATTAGTAGTAAGACTAAGGAGGTTATGTCAAACTCATTTTGACAGGTGGACACGCCCATAACCCCGCCCCTTTTCTACTCCCACTTTCACGCCCCCTTTTTAATATCAATTTGATATAAAACTGATATAAAAAGGTGATTTTGATATAAATTTTATATTTAAGTGATATAAAATTGATATAAAAATTGATATAAAATGGTGTTTTTTATATAAATTTGATATTAAATTGATATTAAAAAAAGTGTTTTTAATACGAATTTAATATTAAATTGATATGCATATTTATTAGGATTGGGATTAAAAGGTTGTAAGAGATGTATTAAGCTTATTTTGATGCTTAATGCTAACATTATGTTAGGGTGTGTCTTTTAACCAAAAAAAAACCCAATGAGGCGTGTCAGGACTTATCTTTTTGTCATGTTATGTGGCATGTTAGTACATGTCTTTTACTCAAAATAGACTAATACCTTACACGTATTTAGTAAAAAAAACAAAACATATAAATCAATGTTTTATGAAAAACACGCTGTATACAGCCTAAAGAATGGAGTCTGCTAACGGCCATTGTGGACTTGTATTAAAGGACCAGTCAACACATTAGATTTGCATAATCAACAGATGCAAGATAACAAGACAATGCAATAGCACTTAGTCTGATCTTCAAATGAGTAGTAGATTTTTTAATAACAAATTTCAAAGTTATGTATATTTCCACTCCCCTTGTACCATGTGATAGCAATCAGCCAATCACAAATGCATATACGTATAGTCTGTGAATTCTTGCACACGCTCAGTAGGATCTAGTAAAAAAGTGTAAATATAAAAGACTGTTCACATTTTTTTTAATGGAAGTAAATTGGAAAGTTGTTTAAAATGACATGCTGTATCTGAATCATAAACATTTAATTTAACCTGATTGTCCCTTTAAGAGAATTATATCATAATCCTACAAACCCCGGATCATTAGGCGGTGTTGAAAATCTGTACAAAGCATCTAAAAAATATGGATTCAACAGAAAACAAATTGTAAAATTTTTAAATCAGCAAGATGTTTATACGCTACATAAACCGGCCAGACGTAATTTTGAAAGAAATAAAATATATGCAGCTTCTTTAGATATACAATGGAAAGCTGACCTGGTATCCATGATAGACTACCATAAATATAATGATGGTATAAAGTATATTGTTTTTCTAATTACGCTTGGGGCATTGGATTACATAATAAAACTAGACCAAGCATCGCAAAGGGTTTTAAAACAATATTCAAAGATGGTCGTGTACCTATGAAAATACAGACTGATAAAGGCAAAGAATTTTTAAATGGAACCATACAGAAGTTATTGAAAAAAATTAAAATTCAACATTTTTTGGCAAACAACTGTGTTAAAGCAGCAATTGTAGAACGATTTAACAGTACTTTAAAGACTAGAATGTGGCACTATTTTACACATCACAACACACACAGATATATAAACATATTGAACAAATTAATTCATAGTTATAATAATACATACCACAGAACCATACGTTGTAAACTGGTAGAAGTGACGCAAGAAAATTCACTCGTCGTCTGGAAAAATATTTACGGCTCCTCGCCAAAAACTAAAAAGGTTAAACCTGTTTTGAAAATCGGTGACCACGTCAGGATTTCGAAACATAAGGGCACGTTCACAAAACTTTATGAGCAAAATTTCACAGAGGAAATATTTATAATTGAAGGGCTGAATACAAGAGGATTTAAACCTCTTTACAAACTGAAAGATTTAGCTGATGAGTCAATCGAAGGTAGCTTTTACCCCGAAGAACTTCAAAAAGTAACACAAGATAAAAACCGCATTTACAAAATTGAAAACATCTTAAAACAGAAAAGTTTTAGGAGAAAGGAGTACGTTTATGTTAAATGGAAGGGCTATCCGGATAAATTTAACAGCTGGATACCCAAAAGTCACTTAACCGATATATAGAATAATGGAAGCATCGCCATTTTACTTGCCTAGCAACACGTCGTACAACATTTTTCCTAAAAATCAGATATCTAGTTTTACAACAAAGTTAGCTAAACCCATCATATTAAAAGGAGAATGGGAAGTAGCTCTGACGGAGATACAATACCCCAATACGTGGGATACCATAGATGTCGCTGATTCTAGAATAATTGTTACGGCACCAAACAAATTCACTACGCCGTTAGCCGTAAAAGCCGGCTATTATAAAGATATAAGTGATTTAATAAAAACTATCAATGAAAAATTAGTATCTTTCCAAACCGCTAACATAGATGTAAAGCTTACATACGACTAACTGGGAAGAGCAGTGCGTATCTTAGGCAACTCTACCATCTCAACCTCAGAAAGGTTGGCGCATATATTGGGGATTAACAATCAAGGTGTAAAGAATGATGGTGGCAAAATATATTGTGATATAAATGACAGCTTCTACACACTCTTTATCTTTACAGACATCATAGAACATCAACGTGTGGGTGACGGATATGTACCATTATTAAGAACAGTAGAAATTACAGGTAGCAATAATGAAATCATCACTCAACAGTACACCAAGCCAGACTACATACCTGTAAACAATCATCATTTTGACCGTATAACAATTGAAATTAAGAACGATCAGAAGAAGAACGTGGGATTTAAATACGGAAAGGCAATCATTAAGCTACACTTTAGGCCGCGCAAGAACAACTTGTACTAAAGAATGGTGGCTGTATTCAATATTATATATATAATATTCAATAACTTCTGTACGGTTCCATTTAAATAATTTTTGCCTTTATCAATCTGTATTTTCATAGGTACACGACCATCTTTGAATATTGTTTCAAAACCCTTAGCGATGCTTGGTCCAGTTTTATTATGTAATCCAACGCCCCAAGCGTATTTAGAAAAACAATCTATAACGGTTAGAATATACTTTATACCATCATTATATTTATGGTAGTCTATCATGGATACCAGGTCAGCTTGCCATTGTATATCTAAAGAAGGTGCATATATTTTATTTCTTTCAAAATTACGTCTGGCCGGTTTATGTAGCGTATAAACATCTTGCTGATTTAAAAATTTTACAATTTGTTTTCTATTGAATCCATATTTTTAGATGCTTTGTACAGATTTTCAACACCGCCTAATGATCCGGGGTTTGTAGGATTATGATATAATTCTCTTAATACATGTCCATGATGGCCGTTAGCAGACTTCATTCTTTAGGCTGTATACAGCGTGTTTTTCATAAAAAATTGATTTATATGTTTTTTTTTTTTACTAAATACGTGTGAGGTATTAGTCTGTTTTGAGTAAAAGACATGTACTAACAAGCCACATAACATTTTGTGACAAAAAGATAAGTTCTGACACGCCTCATTGGGTTTTTTTTGGTTAAAAGACACGCCCTAACATAAAGTTAGCATTTCTGGCAAAAGACAAGTCCTGACATGCCTTATTAAACCTATTGAACATTATAGAGGACATACAATATCAAATTATAATTTACATTTTTTTTTAAATTAAATAACATTAAACCTTTATAATCTTTTTATAAATCAAAATATCAACAATATCAAAATAAGCTTAATACATCTCTTACAACTTTTTAATCCCAATCCTAATAAATATACATATCAATTTAATATCAAATTCGTATTAAAAACACTTTTTTAATATCAATTTAATATCAAATTTATATCAAAAACACCTTGATATATCAATTTTTATATCAATTTTATATCAATTTAATATAAAATTTATATCAAATCACCTTTTTATATCAATGTTATATCAAATTGATATTAAAAAGGGGCGTGAAAGTGGGAGTAGAAAGGGGGCGGGGTTATGGGGCGTGTCCACCTGTCAAAATGAGTTTGACATAACCTCCGTAATCTTACTACTGATATTGTTTGTTGAAAAAACATTTAAATTTTGGCATGAACTGAAAACAAGATGGTCACTATGGTGTTCTATGCAAAGGACTTTAACGTATTTAAATTGGCTTTATGTTTTGTGTTGTTGAACATTAGCTGGTGTGTTTGTTTCAAGACATGCAAAGCATTAATTATACTGAAAAAAATACATATTTGAAAAAAATAGAAAGAAATGGAACCGATGCTATATAATCTGTATTTGTTTTAGCATAAATGTTTATTTCATTTCAGGGTGCATTCACTCTGCCCTGTGAGATTCTGCATTCTACACAGTGTCATTCATTTCTATGGAAGTCAGTTCCCAACTCACCAGCAATGTCAGGTTTAAACCTGTAATTTATATGCAATTTTATTGCAGACTGTGACAAAATCTACAATGTTTCAAATCTAGCGATCCTTAATCATGTATGAACAGATACAAACTAAGCAACTTTAAATAGCCTTTACATAGCACCTCCTACTGTGACATCATACAGGTGTGAAAATGTACTCAACTATAATACATTGTGATTTCACCCATTAAGGTGCAGATAATTAGAGAGTACCGATTATACTTTTAAATCATTACAAAATGTATCAAAACAGAGGAAAGACAAACACAGAAAGGACCCAATCCTTATTCATACCTAGGGGGCCCTTGGTTTCTAAATGGTAAATTCCAAATGTCTCTCTCTGTTTAATTTTTTTCTCCCTATCCCCACCTCTCCTCTCTATTGGAATATGCTCTATGATTTGATATCTAAGTTGGTTTACCAGATGCCCGGCTTCCTTAAAGTGGCAGGCTACAGGGGTTTTAAAATTAACAGTCCAAATATTTGATTTGTGTTCTGTGATCTGGTAAAACCTGGAATATGGGCATTTTAAAATATAGATAACATACTCTGTATTACAGATATGGAATCCTGAGATTACGTATTTCCTACCTGTACGGGGATGGAAGAAATTGTTACCCTTAATTAAATTGTTGCATTTACTGCAACCTAAACATGGGAAGCAACCCTTACGTTTGGGACCTAACAATGTTTGTATAATATATCCTAATGTTTTTTCAATAACTTTGTTATCTTCCCACTCTCACCTAGATTACAAATTATGCGCGCTATATGGAATTTAACAACAAAAGTGGCGTTATTTCACCCTCTGTAGCGCTGCAATTACAAGTTCTAAAAAACCCGGCTTGTGCTTGCAATATGGTGGCGTTGAGTTTCATACCGCACCAAAAACAAGCGCTATTTTGATGTTCTCATGCACGCTTTCCCCATAGACATCAATGGGGAGAGCAGGCCAGAAAAAACACCTGCCATGGTTGAATGAAAAGCTCCCCTAATCTGTTATCCCCGACATCGCCGCAACCTACATAATGTTATTAACCCCTAATCTGCCACTCCCGATATCGCCGCCATGAAATAAAACTATTAACCGCTAATCTGCCGATCCCGATATCGCCGCCACTATACTAAAGTTATTAATCCTATTCCCCTGCACCCCAACATCGCCCACACTATAATAAATCTATTAACCCATATTCTGCTGCCTCCCCAACATCGCTGCTACTAAATAAAGTTATTAAACCCCTAAACCTCTTGCCTCCCACATCACTACCACTTAATAAACCTATTAACCCCTAAACCACCAGCCCCCCACATCGCAAAAGCCTAAATTTAACTATATTAACCTTCACCTAACCCTAACGTAACCCTAACCCTAACGTAACCCTAACCATAACCCTAAAACCCCCTAACTTTAACATAATTAAAATAGAGCTAAATTAAAGTTACAATTATTTTTATTTTACTGGTAAGTTTATATTTATTTTAACTAGGTAGACTAGTTATTAAATAGTTATTAACTATTTACTAACTACCTAGCTAAAATAAATAAATTTACCTGTGAAATAAAACCTAAGCTGCCTTACACTAAAACCTAACATTTCAAAAATAATAAACATAGTAACATAGTAACATAATAAATGAGGGTTGAAAGGCTAAATTCCATCGAGTTCAACCAATACAAATCTAATATACTTACAAAAAAAAGCTCCAGTTGAGCTTATATTAATTCCACTAAAAGGTGACCCCATTTAATACAAGCAATCATATCCATGAATTTTGTTTCTAGCCAGAAATGTATCCAAACAATTTTAAATTTATCTAGGGTTTTGGCATTCACTATCTCCTTTGGTAATGAGTTACACAATTTTATATGCTCTTCACAATTGATGGCAGAAGCTCAATTTTATTGCTCTGTTGCAGGAGATTAAATCTCCTTTCCTCCAACCTTAAATTGTGACCTCTTGTCACAAACAATTTTCTTGGAATAAACAGAGCTTCTGCCATCTCTGTATACTGGGCCTTGAATATATTTATATAAAGTAATCATGTCACCTCTCAAGCGTCTTTTTTTCTAAAGAAAACATACCCAGTTTGGATAGCTCTCCTCATAACTTAAAGGGACACTGAATCCAAAATTTTTTATTTTGTGATTCAGATAGAGCATGCAATTTTAAGCAACTTTCTAATTTACTCCTATTATCAAATTTTCTTTGTTCTTTTGCTATATAGTATACTATATAGTATACTCTGTAAATTTATTAAGGGAGATTTTTTTATACACCAAGCTAAAATAGTTTGTTATACCTTTGGTATTTTTATTTTTTGTAATAAATACTCATTTTTACCTATACACAAGCTTGGTGGTTGGTGTTAAAGACTCCTTTACAGTAACCTAAAGGGCACAATAGCCCTCCTCTCCCCATATCCTTTCTCCTAGTTCCAGTCCAGAGATCCAGTGTCATTGGGATATAAAGTTCTGGTGAGGACTCCACTATATCAGCCAGCTGGTTTGCTGCAGAATACCAGCCTGCCTCTACCGGCACAACTGAGTGCCATCTCACTTGTGGAGTACCCTGTGTTTGTCCATATTTTGATTATTTTGGTCTTTTTGATCTACACATGTGGCGCCTTTGTCCTTGTTTTTGTCTTTACATCACAGAAGTTTATCATCCCTTCGGGTGAAGTCAGAGAGCTACCTATCAAGTACATGGTTATCTCGAGGATTTCTATTGGACTCTGATCACGACATCAAAGACTGGTCATACTTTGCTTTGTTTTTAATGATTTTATATATATATATATATATATATATATATATATATATATTTTTTTTTTTTTATATATCATTTTTTTATATTCTGTGTTTACTTGGTGTAGCGCCCTCCTATAGGAGCTAAGTGGTATTGTTTAGATACCAACACTCCTTGTTTTTTAGATTACATTTGATTGTGCAATTGGGAAGTTGTTTAAAATTGCATGCCCCTATCTGAATTATAAAAGTTTAATTTTGGACTTGACTGTCCTTTAAGTATTATGCTTAGCTACATTTTGCATTATTATTGTTTACTATTAATACACAAAAGTTTTTTCCCTTTTAAAGACTACTAAAAAACAAATTTCTAAATCACACTCAAAATCTAAATATTCACAATTGTTTTATATACTCCTACCTGAGCATGTGTAAAGATTCTCCTACTATGCGTATATGCATTTTGTGATTGACTTGACTTACGCTGTCCTATGATGCAGAGGGAAGGAAAACAAAGCTAACTAAAAAAATCTGCTACTTTTATTCAAAACTAAGTGCTTATGCATTGTCTATTCATTATGCCATTTGTTGATGATGCTATACTAACATGTTTAGTGGTCTTTTAATATTTATTATTGTCTTATATGTCTTAGACTTTATTCTAACATAGTCCCAGTTACATTGTTTCCAAACAATTTATTTTACATTATCCAATTAGAGGGTAGATCCACTGATAACAATTTTATTTTCTATTTTGCAGGATTGTTAAACAGTTCAGTGGATGTCTTCCGGCATTCTAACAGTCTAATGTTGCTCTTGCCTCTAAAGAAATATGTCCTCCCTCAAATACAACATTGTATAACAAAAGCTACAAATAATGTTGCAAAACACTTCTGCCCATAGGAGTACTAACACATGTACACACTCCCGAGCTATTATAAGCCTATCTAGTTTTTCTCCTTCAATAAATGATACAAAGAGAACAAAGCAAATTTGATAACAGAAGTAAATTGGAAAGTTGTTTAAAATTACATGCTCTATCTGAATCATGAAAGGTACATTTTGACTTTACTGTGCTGTGATGACCAGGGTTAACCAATCCTGCACCAATCACTTGTTTGGCACAGAAAAGTTTAACAGAACCTTTCCACTTTAACTAATCTGTCACAGTCTACCCACTCCAGGTAAACCTGTGACTTAGTTCAGTGGGTGCAAGGGTTAACAACACTCTCTAGTCTGTCCTAGACTTAGGAGAAATGCCTAAACTCCCCTTTAATGTCACCCACAATAAACTATCTCTAAGCTGCCACCACTTAAGATTAATTATATGGGAAATCTTAAGGAAAACCCAGAAAATGAAATCCCAGAATACAATTTAGCAAAAAATAACCTAAAATCACAGTATAAATACTACCAGTCTCTTTCAGTAATGTGGTTCAAATATTAGACAAAGGGAAAAACTTAATAAGTGAATATTTATTATGCAAAAAATGTTGCACAGAGCATTTATTAATAAAAAGATGTCAACAAATATAATTATACACAAGCAAAACAGTTTAAAAAAAAGGAGAAATAACAGAAACCTTATACTTTACTAGCTTTAGTTGTCTGTGCCAGGGAGGTGTACAGGACAAGATGGTCACTCACTCTGTAGTATACAGCCTCCCATGAAGAATAAACAACTTGTGTTGTTGAACACAACATTTTATATCTGTTTCTCTGATATCAAAATGCTTGTCAAAACCTTCTTACAGAGGGGAGAGAAATATTCACTCCCCTCTATTGCCAGAAATATCCACTCCCCTCTTTCTACGACAGGTCATAAAGTTCTGAATCCCTGGCTGAAATTATAACTTATGTTATACATATTCAGCACATACACCTATATAAACAATTTCCCAGAGACATCATGAGAAATTAGTTGACATGGTTGTCATAATTTTCATAACCTAGTATCATAATATGGTTAAAAGCATGACTCAAATTGTACTAGTGTCCCTCTTATTGACCTTATCTATCTCTGAGGAGAGGCACTGCTTTTTGTCTCTTGAGCTGACATTTTACTGGCTTGATGCATCAATAGATATGGCAATAGCATTTGGTCAAGTGGAACTTAGAACAATTTATTAGGGGTTTCTGGCTCATCAAAAGGAAAACACACACAGCACATTTCTTCTCAAACCCCCCCAAATGTTTTTAGTACACCAGCTAAAGAATATTAACACCTTAGAATCTAAATCATTATTTATTCATGACACCTCCCCCCAAATAAGAGATGCAAAGGGAGGTAGCACACAAGCCACTCCAGCTGCATATCAAAGGGGGCACTCCCTCTGGTGTGAAAGACCATCAACGTTGCCATTCATACTTCCCTTTTTATGTTGTAAGGTAAACTTATGTTGTTGTAGAGCTAGGCTCCACCTGAGGAGTTTACCATTTGAGCCAGCTACCCTATGTAACCAGTGTAAGGGGTTGTAGTCAGTAATCACTGTAAACTAGCATCCATACAGATAAGGCTGTAGCCTTTGCAAGGCCCAAACTATAGCAAGGCACTCTTTTTCCACAGTTGCATATGCCACTTCTGGTGGAAGTAATTTCCTGCTAAGGTATACAATTGGGTGTTCTTCACCTTTCGTATCCACCTGACTCAGAACAGCACATAGTTAGAAGCATCCGTTTGAACTATGAATCATCTGTGAAAATCAGGTGAATCAGCAACAGTGTGCCCCTCTAGCCCCTCCAACAAGTGGTTAACTAGTCATTGAAATGTGGCAGCTGCATTTTTCATCCCAAAGGGCATCACCTGGAATTCATACAACCCAAAAGAAGTGATAAAGGCAGACCTCTCTTGTGCTTCTGGGGTCATAGGGATGTGCCAATATCCCCTGCTGTGATCCATGATGCTAAGAAATTTGGCCCCTGCTAGGCTGTCCAATAAATCATCTATGCTAGGCATATGATAAGCTTCCAAGGCAGTCACTAAACTCAGCTTTCTGTAATCCACACAGAACCTAGTTGTTTTGTTCTCTTTTGGGACTGTACTACTGGGGAGGTCCAGGGGCTGTGAGACTTGCAAATCACTCTCATATTTAGCATTTCCTCTATCTCCTTTTTTATGTCAGCACTGATCTGCAAGGATACCCAGTAAGCTGTTTGTCTGAGGGGATGGTGATTCCCAGTATCTACATGGTGTGTGACTAAGTGTGTCCTGCCAGACTTCCATGTGAACACTCTGTAGAAAGGCCTAAGCACCTCAGACAGCTGATGCCTCTGTATTTACATGATATTTTTTTTGTCTTTTACCCTCCTTATCCAGAGACACCACATAGTTCACATCATTCATTCTCTTTAGGATAGTAAACAGATGCTCCCAGGAAGCCTGTAACTTGTTCTGTCTCATGGGTATTAGGACAAGCACTTTCTGTCCCACATCATACACCCTCTCTCTGGCAGTCCAGTCATGTCATTGCTTTTGCTTAGATTGGGCAGCATTTAATTTTTCCTGTACCTCCCCCATTAGGCTATACATTCTGTCCCTGAACCTTATTACATAGTCCACAACAGAGGTCTCTTGAGTGACCAATTTTCCTTCCCACTCCTCCCTGATCAGATCAAGCGGGCCACACACTCTGCACCCATATAGGAGTTCAAAAGGGGAGAAACCGGTGGATTTCTGGGGGACCTCTCTATAAGCAAATAGGAGGTGTGGCAGGTAAAGCTCCCAGTACTTCCCCTGTGACTCCACAAAGGTTTTGAGCATCTGCTTCAGGGTTCCATTAAACCTTTCACACAACCCATTGGTCTGGGGTGGTATGGGCTAGTTACTATGTGTTCTACCTGCATCAGGCTAGACATAATTTGGGTTCCATGACCAGTTAGCATTTCTTTAGGGAGACGTACCCAGGAAAAGATATCTAAAAGAGCATCAGCAATTTTATCAGCCCTGATAGATGACAGGACAACAGCCTCTGGGTGGCAGAATTAATCTTTTCCCTGAACCCGGCCCCGACCGCGCCATAGCACTAAGTGCAGCTCGCTCCTGTGACAGGAGCGAGCTGCACTTAGTCTTATGGCGCGATCGGGCCGGGCTGTGACTATACAGCTGGCCCGATGCGCTGACTGAATATTACAGACCCGCTCAGCAGAGAGCAGAGAGCGGGTCTGTAAAAGCGCTAACATTTTTACATTTTAAAAGGTAAAAAATGATTTTATGGCTATAGCACCTAAATAATGTTATATAATTCTGCACTATGTGCAGAATTATATAACATTATTTTTAAGGTTTACTGTGCCTTTAACATGTTCTTTGCTTTTTTTGCAAGTTATAGGGAAATAAATACAAGAAGCACTTTGCTATTTCAAAACCACTTTTTTTCAAAATGAGCGCTAGTTACATTGGAACCCTGATATCTGTCAGGAATACCTGAATATCCCTTGCCATGTATATATTTTTTTTTAGAAGACATCCCAAAGTATTGATCTAGGCCCATTTTGGTATATTTCATGCCACCATTTCACCACCAAATGCGATCAAATAAATAAAAATTGTTCACTTTTTCACAAACTTTAGGTTTCTCACAGAAATTATTTACAAACAACTTATGCAATTATGGCATAAATGGTTGTAAATGCTTTTCTGGGATCCCCTTTGTTCAGAAATAGCAGACATATATGACTTTGGCGTTGCTTTCTGGTAATTAAAAGGCCGCAAAATGCTGCTGCGCATCACACGTGTATTATGGCTAGCAGTGAAGGGGTTAATTAGGTAGTTTGTAGGGAGCTTGCAGGGTTAATTTTAGCTTTAGTGTAGAGATCAGCCTCCCACCTGACACATCAGACCCCCTGATCCCTCCCAAACAGCTCCCTTCCCTCCCCCACCCCACAATTGTCCCCGCCATCTTAAGTACTGGCAGAAAGTCTGCCAGTACTAAAATAAAAGGTTTTTAAAAAATGTTTATTTATTTTTTTAGCATATTTACATATGCTGTGGTGTAGCATCCCCCCTTAGCCCCCAACCTCCCTGATCACCCCCAAAACAACTCTCTAACCCTCCCCATCTGCCTTATTGGTGGCCATCTTGGGTACTGGCAGCTGTCTGCCAGTACCCAGTTTGCAACAAAATGTAGTTTTTTCTGTTTTTTTTTTTTTTTTTCTGTAGTGTAGCTTCCCCCCCCCACAGACCAACCGCCACCACCTGCCTGATCTTTTTTTTTTTAAATTTTTATTCCTTTTTTTTTTAAATTTTACACCAACTTGTTCTGTAGTGTAGCAGTTCCCACCCGCTCCCTCCCCGTGCACACGCCCGCCCCCGCCCTCCCGTGCACACGCGCGCATCCGTGCGCGCCCCCGGACATCCCCGCCCACGATCCTGCCCCCCCCCACTGACTGCTATTATTTCACAGTCAAATTTCTAGTTTTTTTTAACCCCTTAAGGACCAAGGCCATTTTTCAATTTCTTTCCCTTAAGGACCAGGGCTATTTTTACATTTCTGCGGTGTTTGTGTTTAGCTGTAATTTTCCTCTAACTCATTTACTGTACCCACACATATTATATACCGTTTTTCTCGCCACTAAATGGACTTTCTAAAGTTACCATTATTTTCATCATATCTTATAATTTATTATTAAAAATAAAATATGAGGAAAAAATGGGAAAAAACACACTTTTTCTAACTTTGACCCCCAAAATCTGTTACATATCTGCAACCAACAAAAAACAACCATGCTAAATAGTTTCTAAATTTTGTCCTGAGTTTAGAAATACCCAATGTTTACATGTTCTTTGCTTTTTTTGCAAGTTATAGGGAAATAAATACAAGAAGCACTTTGCTATTTCAAAACCACTTTTTTTCAAAATGAGCGCTAGTTACATTGGAACCCTGATGTCTGTCAGGAATACCTGAATATCCCTTGACATGTATATATTTTTTTTTAGAAGACATCCAAAAGTATTGATTTAGGCCCATTTTGGTATATTTCATGCCACCATTTCACCGCCAAATGCAATCAAATAAAAACATTTTTTTCACTTTTTCACAAACTTTAGGTTTCTCACAGAAATTATTTACAAACAACTTATGCAATTATGACATAAATGGTTGTAAATGCTTCTCTGGGATCCCCTTTGTTCAGAAATAGCAGACTTATATGGCTTTGGCGTTGCTTTTTGGTAATTAGAAGGCTGCTAAATGCCACTGCGCACCACACGTGTTTTATGCCCAGCAGTGAAGGGGTTAATTAGGGAGCATGTAGGGAGCTTGTAGAGTTAATTTTAGCTTAAGTGTAGTGTAGTAGACAACCCAAAGTATTGATCTAGGCCCATTTTGGTATATTTCATGCCACCATTTCACCGCCAAATGCGATCAAATAAAAAAAAAAACGTTACATTTTTCACATTTTAGGTTTATCACTGAAATCATATACAAACAGCTTGTGCAATTATGGCACAAATGGTTGTAAATGCTTCTCTGGGATCCCCTTTGTTCAGAAATAGCAGACATATATGACTTTGGCGTTTATTTCTGGTAATTAGAAGGCCGCTAAATGCTGCTGCGCATCACACGTGTATTATGGTTAGCAGTGAAGGGGTTAATTAAGTAGTTTGTAGGGAGCTTGCAGGGTTAATTTTAGCTTTAGTGTAGAGATCAGCCTCCCACCTGACACATCAGATCCCCTGATCCCTCCCAAACAGCTCCCTTCCCTCCCCCACCCCACAATTGTCCCCGCCATCTTAAGTACTGGCAGAAAGTCTGCCAGTACTAAAATAAAAGTTTTTAGCATATTTACATATGCTGTGGTGTAGCATCCCCCCCTTAGCCCCCAACCTCCCTGATCCCCCCCCCCAACAAGCTCTCTAACCCTCCCCATCTGCCTTATTGGCGGCCATCTTGGGTACTGGCAGCTGTCTGCTATTATTTCACAGTCAAAAAGTGTTGTTTTTTTTAAATGTACACTACTGTTAAACCATTTATGAGTGGTGGCACTGGGCAAGTGGGCACAGTATACGCTTTGAGCCTGACACACACGCTGGCAGGCAGGCAACTGCAATTAGATTACACAGGAAAAAAAAAAAAAGCAGACTGATGTTCTAGCCCTAAAAAGGGCTTTTTTGGGGTGCTGTCCTTACAGCAGAGATCAGATGAGTCCTTCAGGACTGTAGTGGACACTGAATACACTAGCCTAGCTATCAATTTCCCTATTAAATCAGCAGCAGCTACACTGTCCCTCCTTTCACTAAGAATGCAGCTTCCAAATGAATCTAAAATGGATGCTGTCCAGGAGGTGGGATGGTCTGGGAGTGAGTGTCTGCCGCTGATTGGCTGTAATGTGTCTGCTGACTGTGAGGTAAAGGGTTAAAGTTTACTCAATGATGACGAATAGGGGGCGGATCGAACATTGCATATGTTCGCCCGCCGCGGCGAACGCGAACATGCTAAGTTCGCCACGAACTATTCCTCGGCGAACTATTCGCGACATCACTACATGATTATCATATTTTCATCATCTAGTGTCATAATATGGTTAAAGCATGTCTCAAATTGTACTAGAGTCCTCTTATTGACCTTATCTAGCTCTAAGGAGAGGCACTGCTTTCTGTCTCTTGAGTTGACACTTTTTACTGGTTTGATGCATCAATAGATATGCAATAGCATTTGGCCAAGTGGAACTTAGAAACTATTTATTAGGGAGTTCTGGCTTATCAAATAGAAAAAACACACAGCACATTTTTTTCTGAAAAACCCTCCAGATGTATTTAGCAAACCAGCTAGAGAAATTTAACCCCTTAGCATCTAAATCACGAGGTATTCATGACATGGGCCTTTAAAGATATCCTGGTCCATAGTCACTTTAAGAGAAGTCAAGTAAATTGGTTAAGTAGAAAACAAGAAGCCCTTAGATCTTTCACTTGTGGTAAATGTGTTATAAGTAAATGTATGAATAAAGGAAATAGAGGATTAACTCAAGAGATAATGGATATAAAAGTAAAGGTCATATAGATTGTAAAAGTTTTGGTACAGACTATCTAGTACCTGTTCATTCCCAAAATTGTATGTGGGTAAAACCTACAGGGAATTACATGAAAGAGTTCAAGAACATTGTAGGAACATTAAGAATTTTTATGTTAAAAGCAGTGAAATAGCAAAACATTTTGCTGAATACCTTAATGGAAAAGTGAAAAGGATTTCCGCTTTATGGGTCTTGAATTAATTGATTTTAGAAATAGTGGAGGTGATATGGGTAAACTATTGCTCAGAGCAGAGTGTAAATGGATTTATAACATGGAAACACTGCAGCCTAAATGGCTGAATGAACAAATCAATTATGCTCCGTTCTTAGATCAATAGTAAAAAAACACTGAAACTTTGTAGAGGTTAATAACTAAATGGTGAAATGTTAATGTAAACTCTACTGGCAAAAAAATGCAAACAAATATATATAAATATTTTGTTGCCAATATTGAATATTTATGGTTTTCACTGTTTTAAAACTGAGTTGGCTACTGTCAGTTTTGTAATGATAGGTATATAGAAACAATGACTGTATTAAATATTTTGATATTATGATTGAGTATGAGGTATTGGTCATCTTCACCCAATGAACTATTGAGCATTTATAAACACAGGTTTAGCAGTGTTACATCATTATGCTTGGAAAAAGCCCAATGTTACTAGCAGGGGTGAAACATGCGTAGCGCTATTCAACCCCGCCCACATATTTGACGTGTGTTTGTTCTACAAGTTGAAGAAGCGTGGCAGCACAGAGAGACCTATAAAATCCTAACTAGATTTTGCAATGTTTGTTATGCTCTTCTGGTGAAGCAAGACGGTCGTCCAGTGAGTGTTTTTGGTGTTCTGGGAGGATCGCTCATATGAGAGATGGAAGTAAAGGGTCCAGTGAGTACATACACATTGGGAAAGAGGAAAACCTAACTTACCATGAAGATAAATCCCTTTGTGAGGACATTGTTAATGACCGTGGATGAACATATATATATATATATATATATATATATATATATATATATATATATATATATATATACACATCACAAGGTGAAACTAGAAAGTCCAGAATAATATCACCAATAACACTAAATACATAAGGTGAGCAAGGTAATAAGACAAATGAAGTGTAAAGCGTGAATATAACAAGAATCCCAAGTGATCACTTCTATCTTGAATGTAAAAACATCCAGCAAGACCTCTTAGGGTGTATACTCACAGGATACAACCTCAATCAGAATGAGGTAAGTGTCAAGCGAGGATCCAATTGGGGTCTGTGGTGAAATCCTTCCTCCTAGTCTATATCTGTATGGGAATGCCCCCTTAAATGTCCACAGAAGTATTGAGTTTCATGCGATATATATAGGATAAAAAAAACAGAACAATATCCAATGATAGTGCAACACTGTTTTATTCCAGCACACATAAAAGAACATACATTGTGTATCAACAGAAGAAATGTACACTCACATAAGAGACCTCAATTGAATGAGGTTACCTATATGAAGCTAGTCTCCCCAAAAAATGTAGCCTCTGATGAAGAAGGTATTATTGTTGAATTCTTCAAAACGCGTCAGGTTTTTTTATGAAGTATATTGCCGATTTTTAACCTACAGACTATACCTTCACATTGGAGTGAAGGTTTTTTGGGAGACCACCTTCATTTTCGCTTTGGATATTGATTACATGCGTATTGATTACAGGCATATGTTACCTCAATCTATTGAGGTGTCTTATGTGAGTGTGCATGTCTTCTGTTGATACACAATGTATGTTCTTTTATGTGTGCTGGAATAAAACAGTGTTGCAATATCATCGGATATTGTTCTGTTTTTTGATCCTATATATATCGCCTGAGATTCACTACTTCTGAGCGCATTTAAGGGGGCGTTCCCATACAGATATAGACTAGGAGGAGGAATTCCACCACAGGCCCCGACCAGATCCTCGCTTGACACTTACCTCATTCTGGTTGAGGTTGTATCCTGTGAGTATACACCCTAAGAGGTCTTGCTGGATGTTTTCACATTCAAGATAGAAGTGATCACTTTGGATTCTTGTTATATTCACGCTTTACACTTCATTTGTCTTTATTACCTTGCTCACCTTATGTATTTGGTGTTATTGGTGATATTATTCGGGACTTTCTAGTTTCACCTTGTGATGTATACATAAATATATATATATATATATATATATATATATATATATATATATATATATATATATATATATATATATATACAGGGAGTGCAGAATTATTAGGCAAGTTGTATTTTTGAGGATTAATTTTATTATTGAACAACAACCATGTTCTCAATGAACCCAAAAAACTCATTAATATCAAAGCTGAATAGTTTTGGAAGTAGTCTATAGTTTGTTTTTAGTTTTAACTATTTTAGGGGGATATCTGTGTGTGCAGGTGACTATTACTGTGCATAATTATTAGGCAACTTAACAAAAAACAAATATATACCCATTTCAATTATACCTCATACTCAATCATAATTATTTTTACCAGTGAAACCAATATAACATCTCAACATTCACAAATATACATTTCTGACATTCAAAAACAAAACAAAAACAAATCAGTGACCAATATAGCCACCTTTCTTTGCAAGGACACTCAAAAGCCTGCCATCCATGGATTCTGTCAGTGTTTTGATCTGTTCACCATCAACATTGCGTGCAGCAGCAACCACAGCCTCCCAGACACTGTTCAGAGAGGTGTACTGTTTTCCCTCCTTGTAAATCTCACATTTGATGATGGACCACAGGTTCTCAATGGGGTTCAGATCAGGTGAACAAGGAGGCCATGTCATTAGATTTTCTTCTTTTATACCCTTTCTTGCCAGCCACGCTGTGGAGTACTTGGACGCGTGTGATGGAGCATTGTCCTGCATGAAAATCATGTTTTTCTTGAAGGATGCAGACTTCTTCCTGTACCACTGCTTGAAGAAGGTGTCTTCCAGAAACTGGCAGTAGGACTGGGAGTTGAGCTTGACTCCATCCTCAACCCGAAAAGGCCCCACAAGCTCATCTTTGATGATACCAGCCCAAACCAGTACTCCACTTCCACCTTTCTGGCGTCTGAGTCGGACTGGAGCTCTCTGCCCTTTACCAATCCAGCCACGGGCCCATCCATCTGGCCCATCAAGACTCACTCTCATTTCATCAGTCCATAAAACATTAGAAAAATCAGTCTTGAGATATTTCTTGGCCCAGTCTTGACGTTTCAGCTTGTGTGTCTTGTTCAGTGGTGGTCGTCTTTCAGCCTTTCTTACCTTGGCCATGTCTCTGAGTATTGCACACCTTGTGCTTTTGGGCACTCCATTGATGTTGCAGCTCTGAAATATGGCCAAACTGGTGGCAAGTGGCATCTTGGCAGCTGCACCCTTGACTTTTCTCAGTTCATGGGCAGTTATTTTGCGCCTTGGTTTTTCCACACGCTTCTTGCGACCCTGTTGACTATTTTGAATGAAACGCTTGATTGTTCGATGATCACGCTTCAGAAGCTTTGCAATTTTAAGAGTGCTGCATCCCTCTGCAAGATATCTCACTATTTTTGACTTTTCTGAGCCTGTCAAGTCCTTCTTTTGACCCATTTTGCCAAAGGAAAGGAATTTGCCTAATAATTATGCACACCTGATATAGGGTGTTGATGTCATTAGACCACACCCCTTCTCATTACAGAGATGCACATCACCTAATATGCTTAATTGGTAGTAGGCTTTCGAGCCTATACAGCTTGGAGTAAGACAACATGCATAAAGAGGATGATGTGGTCAAAATACTCATTTGCCTAATAATTCTGCACTCCCTGTATATATATAAAAGGACATACCCTTTTGTCAATATTGATTGTACATTTTAGAGTTTTGTTCTGTACATGTTTATCATCTTGTTATTAAAGTGATATTCCAGCCAAAGCTGGAAACCACATGGATGAATTTCAGTTTGGAATAGAATCATTTTTGTAAATTACATGTATTAGCAAAAATGCTTCTAACAAAAGCTATAGCTTTTTCAAATGTGTATTTAAATATGCACTGTGCACCAGCATTTTAAACACTGCACTTTCTCAGAGAGCCTAAGGTGCTTTTATCATCTGGTAATGACTCAATTTGTTGATTGCTGACATGATACAAACCCCTACTGGTGCTCTGAACAGCTACAGTATTTTAATAGCTATTCTTCACATGCATGTGCAGAAAAAATGTTAACACAAACACAGTGATAACTTTTACTAGAAACATTTTTGCTAATACATGTATATGGCAAATATGTTTCTATTCAAAGATGTAATTCATCTGTGTGCATTTAAATTTTGACTGGAATATCCCTTTAATAATTTGATTTTGCATTAAACTTCATTGCTTCTTTCTTAGTGACATTGTGTTATATAGAGCACTTTTCTCAGTTTCCACTTATTTGTTCACACTGTTTTCTGTAAGGAATATCTAGGAAAAGGATATTCTGCCTTTGTGATTTCTTTGGCCTAGATTTGGAGTTTTGCGGTAGCCGTAAAAACCAGCGTTAGAGGCTCCTAACGCAGGTTTTAGGCTACCGCCGGTATTTGGAGTCAGTCAGGAAAGGGTCTAACGCTCACTTTTCAGCCATGACTTTTCCATACCGCAGATCCCCTTACGTCAATTGCGTATCCTATCTTTTCAATGGGATCTTTCTAACTCCGGTATTTAGAGTCGTGTCTGAAGTGAGCGTTAGAAATCTAACGACAAAACTCCAGCCGCAGAAAAAAATCAGTAGTTAAGAGCTTTCTGCGCTAACGCCGGTTCATAAAGCTCTTAACTACTGTGCTCTAAAGTACACTAACACCCATAAACTACCTATGTACCCCTAAACCGAGGTCCCCCCACATCGCCGCCACTCGATTAATTTTTTTTAACCCCTAATCTGCCGACCGCCACCTACGTTATACTTATGTACCCCTAATCTGTTGCCCCTAACACCGCCGACCCCTATATTATATTTATTAACCCCTAACCTGCCCCCCACAACGTCGCCGCCAGCTACCTACAATAATTAACCCCTAATTTGCCGACCGCCACCTACGTTATACTTATGTACCCCTAATCTGCTGCCCCTAACACCGCCGACTCCTATATTATATTTATTAACCCCTAATCTGCCCCCCTCAACGTCGCCTCCACCTGCCTACACTTATTAACCCCTAATCTGCCGAGCGGACCGCACCGCTACTATAATAAAGTTATTAACCCCTAATCCGCCTCACTCCCGCCTCAATAACCCTATAATAAATAGTATTAACCCCTAATCTGCCCTCCCTAACATCGCCAACACCTAACTTCAATTATTAACTCCTAATCTGCCGACCGAATCTCGCCGCTACTGTAATAAATGGATTAACCCCTAAAGCTAAGTCTAACCCTAACCCTAACACCCCCCTAAGTTAAATATAATTTAAATCTAACAAAATAAATTAACTCTTATTAAATAAATTATTCCTATTTAAAGCTAAATACTTACCTGTAAAATAAACCCTAATATAGCTACAACATAAATTATAATTATATTATAGCTATTTTAGGATTTATATTTATTTTACAGGCAACATTGTATTTATTTTAACCAGGTACAATAGCTATTAAATAGTTAAGAACTATTTAATAGCTAAAATAGTTAAAATAATTACAAAATTACCTGTAAAATAAATCCTAACCTAAGTTACAATTAAACCTAACACTACACTATCAATAAATAAATTAAATAAAATACCTACAATTACCTACAATTAAACCTAACACTACACTATCAATAAATGAATTAAATACAATATCTACAAATAAATACAATTAAATAAATTAACTAAAGTACAAAAAATAAAAAAGAACTAAGTTACAAAAAATAAAAAAATATTTACAAACATTAGAAAAATATTACAACAATTTTAAACTAATTACACCTACTCTAAGCCCCCTAATAAAATAACAAAGCCCCCCAAAATAAAAAAATGCCCTACCCTATTCTAAATTACAAAAGTTCAAAGCTCTTTTACCTTACAAGCCCTGAACAGGGCCCTTTGCGGGGCATGCCCCAAGAAATTCAGCTCTTTTGCCTGTAAAAAAACACATACAATACCCCCCCCCCAACATTACAACCCACCACCCACATACCCCTAATCTAACCCAAACCCCCCTTAAATAAACCTAACACTAAGCCCCTGAAGATCTTCCTACCACCTTATCTTCACCTCACCGGGTATCACCGATCCATCCTGGCTCCAAAATCTTCATCCAAGCCCAAGCGGGGGCTAGACATCCATCATCCGACGGCTGAAGAAGTCCAGAAGAGGGTCCAAAGTCTTCATCCTATCCGGGAAGAAGAGTAGATCCGGACCGGCAACCATCTTCTTCCAAGCGGCATCTTCTATCTTCATCCGATGAGGTCCGGCTCCATCGTGAAGACCTCCAGTGCGGACCCATCTTCTTCCGACGACGTCCAACTGAAGAATGACGGTTCCTTTAAGGGACGCCATCCAAGATGGCGTCCCTCGAATTCCGATTGGCTGATAGGATTCTATCAGCCAATCGGAATTAAGGTAGGACAATTCTGATTGGCTGATGGAATCAGCCAATCAGAATCAAGTTCAATACGATTGGCTGATCCGATCAGCCAATCAGATTGAGCTCGCATTCTATTGGCTGATCGGAACGGTGGACTCGAACTTCCGCAACTGTTCGCGAACCGGCGAACCGGACGAACCGCCATTGACTTCAATAGGCAGGCGAACTTTAAAACCAACAGGGACTATTTCTGGCCACAATAATGATGGAAAAGTTGTTTCAAGGGGACTAACACCTGGACTGTGGCATGCCGGAGGGGGATCCATGGCAAAACTCCCACGGAAAATTACATAGTTGATGCAGAGTCTGGTTTTAAGCCATAAAGGGCATAAATCACCTAACATTCCTAAATTGTTTGGAATAATGTGCTTTAAAACATCAGGTATGATGTTGTATCGATCAGGTAGTGTAAGGGTTACGCCCGCTTCACAGTGACAGACCAAACTCCCCGTGTAACGCACCGCAAACAACCGCAAACAGTCCATTTGCACAACCACCAGATAGATAGATTTGATAGATAGATACATAGATCAATAGATGCAATATACATATGATAGATACAAATTACATAGATCAATCGATGCAATATACATTTGATAGATACGAATTACATAGATCAATAGATGCAATATACATTTGATAGATACAAATTACATAGATCAATAGATACAATATACATTTGATAGATACGAATGATAGTTAGATAGATTTGATAGATAAATAGATAGATTTTATAGATATATAATTTCACCAGACAGATAATTACAAGACGTGCGGTCTCGGACCCATGGTAAGGTTCCCAGAGGCAGTTGCGGCGCCAGGGGATGTGTATATGGCATGGATTTTCAGAACCGGGAGATGGAAAAAGATGCTTGGTCGGTCCTCCTGCTTCAAATTTGGGGCACTGCCCGTGCAATCTATTGTGCCACCAGATATGAGTGGTGTGTTAAGTAGTACTATTCTTAGCAGTTTAATACCTGTTACTCCCCCTATCGGGGGAGATGTATATGGCATGGATTTTAGGAAGCGGGAGATGGAAAAAGATGCTTGGTCAGTCCTCCTACTTCAAATTTGGCCGAAACACAAGTGGCTGTCACAAAACAGTCCGGCCACGAGATAGATAGATTTGATAGATACATAGATTACATAGATCAATAGATGCAATATACATTTGATAGATATGAATTACATCAATCAATAGATGCAATATCCATTTGATAGATACAAATTACATAGATCAATAGATGCAATATACATTTGATAGATAGGAATTACATAGATCAATAGATGCAACATACATTTGATAGATATGATTGATAGTTAGATAGATTTGATAGATAAATAGATAGATTTGATAGATATATAATTTCACAGACAGAGAATTACAAGACGTGCGGTCTGGGACCCATGGTAAGGTTCCCAGAGGCAGTTGCGGCACCAGGGGAGTTGTATATGGCATGGATTTTAGGAAGCGAGAGATGGAAAAAGATGCTTGGTCGGTCCTCCTACTTCAAATTTGGCCAAAACACAAGTGGCTGTCAGTGTCACAAAACAGTCCGGCCACAAGATAGATTTGATAGATAAATAGATAGATAGATAGATAGATAGATAGATAGATAGATAGATAGATAGATAGATACATAGATTACATAGATCAATAGATGCAATATACATTGGATAGATACAAATTACATAGATCAATAGATGCAATATACATTTGATAGATAGGAATTACATAGATCAATAGATGCAACATACATTTGATAGATATGATTGATAGTTAGATAGATTTGATAGATAAATAGATAGATTTGATAGATATATAATTTCACAGACAGAGAATTACAAGACGTGCGGTCTGGGACCCATGGTAAGGTTCCCAGAGGCAGTTGCGGCACCAGGGGAGTTGTATATGGCATGGATTTTAGGAAGCGAGAGATGGAAAAAGATGCTTGGTCGGTCCTCCTACTTCAAATTTGGCCAAAACACAAGTGGCTGTCAGTGTCACAAAACAGTCCGGCCACGAGATAGATTTGATAGATAGATAGATAGATAGATAGATAGATACATAGATTACATAGATCAATAGATGCAATATACATTGGATAGATACAAATTACATAGATCAATAGATGCAATATATATTTGATAGATACAATTGATAGTTAGATAGATTTGATAGATAAATAGATTGATTTGATAGATATATAATTTCACAGACAGAGAATTACAAGACGTGCGGTCTGAGACCCATGGTAAGGTTCCCAGAGGCAGTTGCGGCACCAGGGGAGGTGTATATGGCATGGATTCTAGGAAGCGGGAGATGGAAAAAGATGCTTGGTCGGTCCTCCTACTTCAAATTTGGCCGAAGCACAAGTGGCTGTCAGTGTCACAAAACAGTCCGGCCACGAGATAGATAGATTTGATAGATAGATACATAGATTACATAGATCAATAGATGCAATATACATTGGATAGATACAAATTACATAGATCAATAGATGCAATATACATTTGATAGATACGATTGATAGTTAGATAGATTTGATAGATAAATAGATTGATTTGATAGATATATAATTTCACAGACAGAGAATTACAAAGACGTGCGGTCTGGTCTGGGACCCATGGTAAGGTTACTTCCTTTTGCACAATCAAGTACAGGTTGGGGTCGGGGATTGCCTTTTGTGCAAAGAAATTGTGGTCGTGTACCTTCCACTGCGGTGTCCCCTATCAGGGGACGTGTATATGGCATGGATTTTCGGAACCGGGAAATGGAAAAAGATGCTTGGACACCCAGTACAGGTCGTTCTCCTTCAGCCTTTTTAGACGAGGGTCCTCGACCCTCAACAGGCACAACAGCATGAAAGACCACATATGCCATCATTTTGCACAATCGAGTACAGGTATGGCATCGATTTTAGGAACCCGGAGATAATTTTTAGGAACCGGGAGATGGAAAAAGATGCTTGGACACCCAGTACAGGTCGTTCTCCTTCAGCCTTTTTATACGAGGGTCCCCGACCCTCAACAGGCACAACAGCATGAAAGACCACATATGCCATCCTTTTGCACAATCGAGTACAGGTATGGCATCGATTTTAGGAACCCGGAGATAATTTTTAGGAACCGGGAGATGGAAAAAGATGCTTGGACACCCAGTACAGGTCGTTCTCCTTCAGCCTTTTTATATGAGGGTCCCTGACCCTCAACAGGCACAACAGCATGAAACACCACATATGCCATCCTTTTGCACAATCGAGTACAGGTATGGCATCAATTTTAGGAACCCGGAGATAATTTTTAGGAACCGGGAGATGGAAAAAGATACTTGGACACCCAGTACAGGTCGTTCTCCTTCAGCCTTTTTATATGAGTGTCCCCGACCCTCAACAGGCACAACAGCATGAAAGACCACATATGCCATCCTTTTTCACAATCGAGTACAGGTATGGCATCGATTTTAGGAACCCGGAGATAATTTTTAGGAACCGGGAGATGGAAAAAGATGCTTGGACACCCAGTACAGGTCGTTCTCCTTCAGCCTTTTTATACAAGGGTCCCGGACCCTTAACAGGCACAACAGCATCAAACACCATATATGCCATCCTTTTGCACAATCGAGTACAGGTATGGCATCGATTTTAGGAACCCGGAGATAATTTTTAGGAACCGGGAGATGGAAAAAGATACTTGGACACCCAGTACAGGTCGTTCTCCTTCAGCCTTTTTATATGAGTGTCCCCGACCCTCAACAGGCACAACAGCATGAAAGACCACATATGCCATCCTTTTTCACAATCGAGTACAGGTATGGCATCGATTTTAGGAACCCGGAGATAATTTTTAGGAACCGGGAGATGGAAAAAGATGCTTGGACACCCAGTACAGGTCGTTCTCCTTCAGCCTTTTTATACAAGGGTCCCGGACCCTTAACAGGCACAACAGCATCAAACACCATATATGCCATCCTTTTGCACAATCGAGTACAGGTATGGCATCGATTTTAGGAACCCGGAGATAATTTTTAGGAACTGGGAGATGGAAAAAGATGTTTGGACACCCAGTACAGGTCGTTCTCCTTCAGCCTTTTTATACGAGGGTCCCCGACCCTCAACAGGCACAACAGCATGAAATACCACATATGCCATCCTTTTGCACAATCGAGTACAGGTATGGCATCGATTTTAGGAACCCAGAGATAATTTTTAGGAACCGGGAGATGGAAAAAGATGCTTGGTCGGTCCTCCTACTTCAAATTTGGGGCACTGCGCGTGCAATCTACTGTGCCACCAGATATGAATGGTGTGTTAAGTAGTACTATTCTTAACAGTTTAATCCCTGTTATGTGCCTTTTTTTTGGTTTGGGCTTTGTAGCCACAGTGCAGCACCAGAAGCCAGAAAAATTAGGCATGTACAAATGCCTGAAAAATTAGCTATTGTTGCAGACGCTGCTGTAGCAGCGGCCAGAAAAATTTATGTTTGTTTGACAGTTAGAAAGTGCCCTAAAACATTGGGGCTTGAACCCTAGTTGTTGGCGGATAAGTCACGCAAGTCATCCGGCATTCGAAGATAAAATACAGCAGCGTGTGTACCATTTGTAGCCCAAGGCAGCTCATCTCATCAGGCATTTCTTACTCGAATGTATCGCACAATGTCAGTCCCCTCTGGATGCATCCCTCATTCATTTTAATAAAGGTAAAATAATCAAGACTTTTTTGACATAGGCAACTTCTCTTCTCAGTGACAATACCTCCTGCTGCACTGAAGGTCCTTTCTGACAGGACATTTGAAGCGGGGCAGGCCAGAAGTTCGATTGCAAATTGGGATAGCTCAGGCCACAGGTCAAGCCTGCACACCCAGTAGTCAAGGGGTCCATCGCTCCTCAGAGTGTCAAGATCCGCAGTTAATGCGAGGTAGTCTTCTACCTGTTGGTTGAGTCGTTCTCTGAGGCTGGATCCCGAAGGGCTGTGGCGATGCATAGGAGTTAAAAAGGTCCGCATGTCCTCCATCAACCACACGTCTGGAAAGCATCCTGTCCTTGCCGGCGTGGTCGTGGGAGGAGGAGGATTACTTTCATCTCTTCCCCTGTTAGATTCCCATTGTGCTGTGACATCACCCTTATACGCTGTGTAAAGCATACTTTTTAATTTATTTATGAACCACTCCATCCTTTCCGACTTGCGGGAATTTCAGTCACTTTATGCTTATACCGGGGGTCTAGTAGCGTGGACACCCAGTACAGGTTGTTCTCCTTCAGCTTTTTATACGAGGGTCCCTCAACAGGCACGACAGCATGAAAGACCCCATTTGCACAAAGTTGGATGCCGAGCTAATCATGTCCCGTTCCTCATCCTCACTGATCTCACTGAAGGTATATTCTTCCCCCCAGCCACGTACAACACCACAGGTACCAGATAGGTGACAACAATGAGCACTCTGGGATGCCTGTTGTGCTTGGTCTTCCTCCTCCTCCTCCTCCTCAAAGCCACATTCCTCCTCTGACTCCTCTTCCTCACAATCCTCTTTCTGCATTGCCGCTGGTCCAGCAAGTGATGCTGATAAGGCTGTTTCTGGTGGTGAAGGAGACCACAACTCTTCCTCTTCCTCTTCACGCTCATCTACGGCCTGATCCAGCACTCTTCGCAGGGCACGCTCCAGGAAGAAAACAAATGGTATGATGTCGCTGATGGTGCCTTCGGTGCAACTGACTAGGTTTGTCACCTCCTCAAAAGGATGCATGAGCCTACAAGCATTGCGCATGAGCGTCCAGTAACGTGGCAAAAAAATCCCCAGCTCCCCAGAGGCTTTCCTAGCACCCCGGTCATACAAATACTCGTTAACAGCTTTTTCTTGTTGTAGCAGGCGGTCGAACATTAGGAGTGTTGAATTCTAACGTGTCGGGCTGTCGTAAATCAAGCGCCTCACTGGCAGGTTGTTTCGCCGCTGGATATCTGACAAGTGCGCCATGGCCGTGTAGGAACACCTGAAATGGACACACACCTTCCTGGCCTGCGTCAGGACGTCCTGTAAGCCTGGGTACTTATGCACAAAGCGTTGTACAATCAGATTTCACACATGTGCCATGCACGGCACATGTGTCAACTTGCCCAATTTCAATGCCGCCACCAAATGACTTCCATTGTCAGAAACAACTTTGCCAATCTCCAGTTGGTGTGGAGTCAGCCACTGATCCACCTGTGCGTTCAGGGCGGACAGGAGTTCTGGTGCGGTGTGACTCTCTGCTTTCAGGCAAGTCAACCCCAAGACGGCGATACACTCCCGTATCCGGGATGTTGAATAGTACCTGGGGAGCTGGGGAGGGTTCCGTTGATGTGGAGCAAGACGCAGCAGCAGAAGAGGACTCAGCCGAGGAAGAGGTTATGGAAGAGGATGGAGTAGGAGGAGTAGAGGAGGTAGCAGCAGGCCTGCCTGCAAGTTGAGTTGGTGTCACCAACTCCTCTGCAGAGCCACGCATTCCATGCTTGTCAGCCGTCAGCAGGTTTACCCAATGCGCAGTGTAGGGGATATACCTGCCCTGACCATGCTTTGCAGACCAGCTATCAGTGGTCAGATGGACCCTTGCCCCAACGCTGTGTGCCAGACATGCCATTACTTCCTTTCGCATAATAGAGTACAGGTTGGGGATTGCCTTTTGTGAAAAGAAATTTCGTCCGGGTACCTTCCACTGCGGTGTCCCAATAGATACAAACTTTTTTAATGCCTCAGACTCCACCAGCTTGTATGGTAAAAGCTGGCGGGCTAAGAGTTCAGACAAGCCAGCTGTCAGACGCCGGGCAAGGGGGTGACTTTGGGAAATTGGCTTCTTACACTCAAACATGTCCTTGACAGACACCTGACTGTGGGCAGATGACCAGGAACTACTACATAAGAGAGACTGAGTGGCGGATGGTTGAGAGGGGGCAAGGAGGACAGCAGTGGTTGACATGGCTAAAGATGCTGGATGAGGAGGAGGATGGCGGCTTTGAGTTTGTGTGCTGCTTCTACTCATGTGTTCATCCCATCGGCGTTTGTGATGTGAGACCATGTGCCTTCGCAAAGCAGTTGTACCTAGGTGGGTGTTGGACTTCCCACGACTCCGTTTCTTTTGGCACAGGTTGCAAATGGCATCGCTGTTGTCAGAGGCAGACACACAAAAAAATGCCACACTGCTAAGCTCTGTGATGATGGCATTCTGGTGGTGGCAACAGCATGCGTTGATTGGCGTGCTGTCTGGCTGAACCCGGGTGCAGATGCATGCTGTCTGACTGTGCCACTAGCTCCTTGCGACGACCTCCCCCTGCTTCCAACTCGTCTCCTCCTCCTCCTCTCTGTCTCCCCATCTGAACTTTCCCCCTCTTCTTCTTCTCTTCTAGCGGGCACCCACGTGACATCCACGGACGCATCATCATCAACCGCTTCACTTGTATCTGACAAATCAACAAAGGAAGCAGCAGTGGGTACAACATCACCATCATCATCACACCGTACGTCCATGTCTGTAATGCTGCCTGACTGAGACATATCACTGTTATCTACAACCTCTGTCAATGATGGTTGCGCATCACTCATTTCTTCCAACTGATGTGTCAATAACTCCGCTGACAGATCAAATGAAGTGGCTGTGGTGCTAGTGTTGGTGGTGGTGGCAGGCGGGCGAGTGGCACTGGTCACTTGAGAGGTGCCCGAAGCTAAGCTGGAGGTGGATGGTGCGTCAAGGTTAGGAGCGGAAGCTGTAGAAGATTGGGTGTCCTGTGTTAGCCATTCAACTAGGTCCTCCTCAGAACTTTTCGCGTTCATGGCACGTGGCCTCTGAACACTGTGCATTATTGTAGGGTCAAAGGGAATCACAGCACCACGACCACGACGGCACCTGCGGGGTGGCCTGCCTCTGCCTGTCATTTTTTTTTTTAAATGTAGACTTACACTACTATTAATCAAAATATGAGTGGTGCCACTGGGCAAGTGGGCACAGTATACGCTGTGAGCCTGACACAAAAAAGCAGACTGATGTTTCACAATCCAAAATGTTAATTTTTTTTAAATGTACACTTACACTACTATTAAACAAGATATGAGTGGTGGCACTGGGCAAGTGAGCACAGTATGCGCTGTGAGCCTGACACAAAAAAACAGACTGATGTTTCACAGTCAAAAATGTTTATTTTTAAATATTTAAACTACAAATATGAGTGGTGCCACTAACTTGGCACGTGGGCCTGGCACACACGCTGGCAGGCAGGCACATGCAATAAGATTACCATAGCCGACTGATATTTCACAGTCCAAAAAGTTTTTTTTAAAATATTTACACTACTATTACAACAAATATGATTGGTGGCACTAGCTGGCAAGAGGGCCTGGCATACATGCTGGCAGGCAGGCAACTGCAATTAGATTACACTAGCTGAATGATGTTTCACAGTCAAAAAAGTTTTTTTTTAAAATATTTACAATACTGTTATAACAAATATGATTGGTGGCACTAGTTGGCAAGTGTGCCTGGCACACACGCTGGCAGGCAGTCAACTGCAATTCGATTGCACTAGCAGACTGATGTTTCACAGTCAAAAAAAGTTTTTTTTTAAATATTTAGACTACTGTTACAACAAATATGAGTGGTGCCACTAACTTGGCAAGTGGGCCTGGAACACACGCTGGCAGGCAGGCAACTTCAATTAGATTACACTAACAGACTGATGTTTCACAGTCAAAAAAGTTTTTTTTTAAATATTTACACTACTGTTATAACAAATATGATTGGTGGCACTAGTTGGAAAGTGGGCCTGGCACACACGCTGGCAGGCAGGCAACTGCAATTAAATAACACTAGCAGACTGATGTAAAAGTTTTTTTTTTTTAAAAATTACACTAATGTTACAACAGATATGAGTGGTTGCACTGAGGATGGAAGTAGGCACAGTATATGCTGGGAGCCTGACACACAGGCTGGCACTAGTGGCAGGCTGGCCTGGCAACTAAAATTAAATAACACTAGCAGACTGATGTAAAAGTTTTTTTTACAAAATTTACACTAATGTTACAACAGATAGGAGTGGTGGCACTGAGGATGGAAGTAGGCACAGTATATGCTGGGAGCCTGACACACAGGCTGGCCTGGCAACTAAAATTAAATAACACTAGAAGACTGATGTAAAAGTTTTTTTTTTTTAAATTTACACTAATGTTACAACAGATATGAGTGGTGGCACTGAGGATGGAAGTAGGCACAGTATATGCTGGGAGCCTGACACACAGGCTGGCACTAGTGGCAGGCTGGCCTGGCAACTAAAATTAAATAACACTAGCACACTGAGGTAAAAGTTTTTTTTTTTACAATATTTACACTAATGTTACACCAGATATGAGTGGTGGCACTGAGGATGGAAGTAGGCACAGTATATGCTGGGAGCCTGACACACAGGCTGGCACTAGTGGCAGGCTGGCCTGGCAACTAAAATTAAATAACACTAGCAGACTGATGTAAAAGTTTTTTTTTTACAAAATTTACACTAATGTTACAACAGATAGGAGTGGTGGCACTGAGGATGGAAGTAGGCACAGTATATGCTAGGAGCCTGACACACAGGCTGGCACTAGTGGCAGGCTGGCCTGGCAACTAAAATTAAATAACACTATCAGACTGATGTAAAAGTTTATTTTTTAAAAAAATTACACTAATGTGACACCAGATAAGAGTGGTGGCACTGAGGATGGAAGTAGGCACAGTATATGCTGGGAGCCTGACACACAGGCTGGCACTAGTGGCAGGCTGGCCTGGCAACTAAAATTAAATAACACTAGCACACTGAGGTAAAAGTTTTTTTTTTTACAATATTTACACTAATGTTACACCAGATATGAGTGGTGGCACTGAGGATGGAAGTAGGCACAGTATATGCTGGGAGCCTGACACACAGGCTGGCACTAGTGGCAGGCTGGCCTGGCAACTAAAATTAAATAACACTAGCAGACTGATGTAAAAGTTTTTTTTTACAAAATTTACACTAATGTTACAACAGATAGGAGTGGTGGCACTGAGGATGGAAGTAGGCACAGTATATGCTAGGAGCCTGACACACAGGCTGGCACTAGTGGCAGGCTGGCCTGGCAACTAAAATTAAATAACACTATCAGACTGATGTAAAAGTTTATTTTTTTAAAAAATTACACTAATGTGACACCAGATAAGAGTGGTGGCACTGAGGATGGAAGTAGGCACAGTATATGCTGGGAGCCTGACACACAGGCTGGCACTAGTGGCAGGATGGCCTGGCAACTAAAATTAAATAACACTAGCAGACTGATGTAAAAGTTTTTTTTTACAAAATTTACACTAATGTTACAACAGATAGGAGTGGTGGCACTGAGGATGGAAGTAGGCACAGTATATGCTGGGAGCCTGACACACAGGCTGGCCTGGCAACTAAAATTAAATAACACTAGAAGACTGATGTAAAAGTTTTTTTTTTTTTTAAATTTACACTAATGTTACAACAGATATGAGTGGGGGCACTGAGGATGGAAGTAGGCACAGTATATGCTGGGAGCCTGACACACAGGCTGGCACTAGTGGCAGGCTGGCCTGGCAACTAAAATTAAATAACACTAGCAGACTGATGTACAAGTTTTTTTTTTTTACAAAATTTACACTAATGTTACAACAGATATGAGTGGTGGCACTGAGGATGGAAGTAGGCACAGTATATGCTAGGAGCCTGACACACAGGCTGGCACTAGTGGCAGGCTGGCCTGGCAACTAAAATTAAATAACACTAGCAGACTGATGTAAAAGTTTTTTTTTACAAAATTTACACTAATGTTACAACAGATAGGAGTGGTGGCACTGAGGATGGAAGTAGGCACAGTATATGCTGGGAGCCCGACACACAGGGTGGCACTAGTGGCAGGCTGGCCTGGCAACTAAAATTAAATAACACTATCAGACTGATGTAAAAGTTTTTTTAAAAAAAAATTACAATAATGTGACACCAGATAAGAGTGGTGGCACTGAGGATGGAAGTAGGCACAGTATAAGCTGGGAACCTGACACACAGGCTGGCACTAGTGGCAGGATGGCCTGGCAACTAAAATTAAATAACACTAGCAGACTGATGTAAAAGTTTTTTTTAAAAAAAAGTTACACTAATGTTAAAACAGATATGAGTGGTGGCACTGAGGATGGAAGTAGGCACAGTATATGCTGGGAGCCTGACACACAGGTTGGCACTAGTGGCAGGCTGGCCTGGCAACTAAAATTAAATAACACTAGCAGACTGATGTAATAGTTTTTTTTTTAAAAGATTTACACTAATGTTACACTAGATATGAGTGGTGGCACTGAGGCTGGCAGTGGCAGGCTGGCCTGGCAACTGAAATTAGATGACACTAGCAGACTGATGTAAAAGTTTTTTTAAAAAACATTTACACTTATGTTACACCAGATATGAGTGGTGGAAAACAGAGCAATTAGGCACAGCATATGCTGTGGGCCTGACACACAGGCCTGATGGAAAATGAAATTAGATTACACTAGCAAACTGATGTAAAAGTTTTTTTTTTTAAATTTACACTAATGTTACACCAGATATGAGTGGTGGCACTGGGCAAGTGGGCACAGTATACGCTGTGAGCCTGACACAAAAAACAGACTGATGTTTCACAGTCAAAAATGTTTATTTTTTAAATATTTAAACTACTGTTACAACAAATTTGAGTGGTGCCACTAACTTGGCAAGTGGGCCTGGCACACACGCTGGCAGGCAGGCACATGCAATAAGATTACCATAGCAGACTGATATTTCACAGTCCAAAAAGTTTTTTTTAAAATATTTACACTACTGTTACAACAAATATGATTGGTGGCACTAGTTGGCAAGAGGGCCTGGCACACATGCTGGCAGGCAGGCAACTGCAATTAGATTACACTAGCTGGATGATGTTTCACAGTCAAAAAAGTTTTTTTTTTTAAATATTTACAATACTGTTATAACAAATATGATTGGTGGCACTAGTTGGCAAGTGTGCCTGGCACACACGCTGGCAGGCAGTCAACTGCAATTCGATTGCACTAGCAGACTGATGTTTCACAGTCAAAAAAGTTTTTTTTAAAATATTTACCCTACTGTTACAACAAATATGAGTGGTGCCACTAACTTGGCAAGTGGGCCTGGAACACACGCTGGCAGGCAGGCAACTTCAATTAGATTACAATAGCAGACTGAAGTTTCACAGTCAAAAAAGTTTTTTTTTTTAAATATTTACACTACTGTTATAACAAATATGAGTGGTGGCACTAGTTGGCAAGTGGGCCTGGCAAACACACTGGCAGGCAGGCAACTGCAATTAGATTGCACTAGCTGACTGATGTTTCACAGTCAAAAATGTTTTTTTTTAAATATTTACACTACTGTTACAACAAATATGAGTGGTGCCACTAACTTGGCAAGTGGGCCTGGCACACACGCTGGCAGGCAGGCAACTTCAATTAGATTACACTAACAGACTGATGTTTCACAGTCAAAAAAGTTTTTTTTTTTTTAAATATTTACACTACTGTTATAACAAATATGATTGGTGGCACTAGTTGGAAAGTGGGCCTGGCACACACGCTGGCAGACAGGCAACTGCAATTAAATAACACTAGCAGACTGATGTAAAAGTTTTTTTTTTTTTTAAATTACACTAATGTTACAACAGATATGAGTGGTGGCACTGAGGATGGAAGTAGGCACAGTATATGCTGGGAGCCTGACACACAGGCTGGCATTAGTGGCAGGCTGGCCTGGCAACTAAAATTAAATAACACTGGCAGACTGATGTAAAAGTTTTTTTTACAAAATTTACACTAATGTTACAACAGACAGGAGTGGTGGCACTGAGGATGGAAGTAGGCACAGTATATACTGGGAGCCTGACACACAGGCTGGCACTAGTGGCAGGCTGGCCTGGCAACTAAAATTAAATAACACTAGCAGACTGATGTAAAAGTTTTTTTTTTTTAAAATTACACTAATGTGACACCAGATAAGAGTGGTGGCACTGAGGATGGAAGTAGGCACAGTATATGCTGGGAGCCTGACACACAGGCTGGCACTAGTGGCAGGCTGGCCTGGCAACTAAAATTAAATAACACTAGCACACTGAGGTAAAAGTTTTTTTTTTACAATATTTACACTAATGTTACACCAGATATGAGTGGTGGCACTGAGGATGGAAGTAGGCACAGTATATGCTGGGAGCCTGACACACAGGCTGGCACTAGTGGCAGGCTGGCCTGGCAACTAAAATTAAATAACACTAGCAGACTGATGTAAAAGTTTTTTTGTAAAAAATTTACACTAATGTTACAACAGATATGAGTGGTGGCACTGAGGATGGAAGTAGGCACAGTATATGCTAGGAGCCTGACACACAGGCTTGCACTAGTGGCAGGCTGGCCTGGCAACTAAAATTAAATAACACTATCAGACTGATGTAAAAGTTTATTTTTTTTAAAAATTACACTAATGTGACACCAGATAAGAGTGGTGGCACTGAGGATGGAAGTAGGCACAGTATATGCTGGGAGCCTGACACACAGGCTGGCACTAGTGGCAGGATGGCCTGGCAACTAAAATTAAATAACACTAGCAGACTGATGTAAAAGTTTTTTTTTACAAAATTTACACTAATGTTACAACAGATATGAGTGGTGGCACTGAGGATGGAAGTAGGCACAGTATATGCTGGTAGCCTGACACACAGGCTGGCCTGGCAACTAAAATTAAATAACACTAGAAGACTGATGTAAAAGTTTTTTTTTTTTTAAATTTACACTAATGTTACAACAGATATGAGTGGGGGCACTGAGGATGGAAGTAGGCACAGTATATGCTGGGAGCCTGACACACAGGCTGGCACTAGTGGCAGGCTGGCCTGGCAACTAAAATTAAATAACACTAGCAGACTGATGTAAAAGTTTTTTTTTTTTACAAAATTTACACTAATGTTACAACAGATATGAGTGGTGGCACTGAGGATGGAAGTAGGCACAGTATATGCTAGGAGCCTGACACACAGGCTGGCACTAGTGGCAGGCTGGCCTGGCAACTAAAATTAAATAACACTAGCAGACTGATGTAAAAGTTTTTTTGTAAAAAATTTACACTAATGTTACAACAAATATGAGTGGTGGCACTGAGGATGGAAGTAGGCACAGTATATGCTGGGAGCCTGACACACAGGCTGGCACTAGTGGCAGGCTGGCCTGGCAACTAAAATTAAATAACACTAGCAGACTGATGTAAAAGTTTTTTTAAAAAAAAATTACAATAATGTGACACCAGATAAGAGTGGTGGCACTGAGGATGGAAGTAGGCACAGTATATGCTGGGAACCTGACACACAGGCTGGCACTAGTGGCAGGATGGCCTGGCAACTAAAATTAAATAACACTAGCAGACTGATGTAAAAGTTTTTTTTTAAAAAAAGTTACACTAATGTTAAAACAGATATGGGTGGTGGCACTGAGGATGGAAGTAGGCACAGTATATGCTGGGAGCCTGACACACAGGTTGGCACTAGTGGCAGGCTGGCCTGGCAACTAAAATTAAATAACACTAGCAGACTGATGTAATAGTTTTTTTTTTAAAGATTTACACTAATGTTACACCAGATATGAGTGGTGGCACTGAGGCTGGCAGTGGCAGGCTGGCCTGGCAACTGAAATTAGATGACACTAGCAGACTGATGTAAAAGTTTTTTTAAAAAACATTTACACTTATGTTACACCAGATATGAGTGGTGGAAAACAGAGCAATTAGGCACAGTATATGCTGTGGGCCTGACACACAGGCCTGATGGAAAATGAAATTAGATTACACTAGCAAACTGATGTAAAAGTTTTTTTTTTAAAATTTACACTAATGTTACACCAGATATGAGTGGTGGCACTGGGCAAGTGGGCACAGTATACGCTGTGAGCCTGACACAAAAAAACAGACTGATGTTTCACAGTCAAAAATGTTTATTTTTTAAATATTTAAACTACTGTTACAACAAATATGAGTGGTGCCACTAACTTGGCAAGTGGGCCTGGCACACACGCTGGCAGGCAGGCACATGCAATAAGATTACCATAGCAGACTGATATTTCACAGTCCAAAAAGTTTTTTTTAAAATATTTACACTACTGTTACAACAAATATGATTGGTGGCACTAGTTGGCAAGAGGGCCTGGCACACATGCTGGCAGGCAGGCAACTGCAATTAGATTACACTAGCTGGATGATGTTTCACAGTCAAAAAAGTTTTTTTTTTAAATATTTACAATACTGTTATAACAAATATGATTGGTGGCACTAGTTGGCAAGTGTGCCTGGCACACACGCTGGCAGGCAGTCAACTGCAATTCGATTGCACTAGCAGACTGATGTTTCACAGTCAAAAAAGTTTTTTTTAAAATATTTACCCTACTGTTACAACAAATATGAGTGGTGCCACTAACTTGGCAAGTGGGCCTGGAACACACGCTGGCAGGCAGGCAGGCAACTTCAATTAGATTACAATAGCAGACTGAAGTTTCACAGTCAAAAAAGTTTTTTTTTTTAAATATTTACACTACTGTTATAACAAATATGAGTGGTGGCACTAGTTGGCAAGTGGGCCTGGCAAACACGCTGGCAGGCAGGCAACTGCAATTAGATTGCACTAGCTGACTGATGTTTCACAGTCAAAAATGTTTTTTTTTAAATATTTACACTACTGTTACAACAAATATGAGTGGTGCCACTAACTTGGCAAGTGGGCCTGGCACACACGCTGGCAGGCAGGCAACTTCAATTAGATTACACTAACAGACTGATGTTTCACAGTCAAAAAAGTTTTTTTTTTTTTAAATATTTACACTACTGTTATAACAAATATGATTGGTGGCACTAGTTGGAAAGTGGGCCTGGCACACACGCTGGCAGACAGGCAACTGCAATTAAATAACACTAGCAGACTGATGTAAAAGTTTTTTTTTTTTTTAAATTACACTAATGTTACAACAGATATGAGTGGTGGCACTGAGGATGGAAGTAGGCACAGTATATGCTGGGAGCCTGACACACAGGCTGGCATTAGTGGCAGGCTGGCCTGGCAACTAAAATTAAATAACACTGGCAGACTGATGTAAAAGTTTTTTTTACAAAATTTACACTAATGTTACAACAGACAGGAGTGGTGGCACTGAGGATGGAAGTAGGCACAGTATATACTGGGAGCCTGACACACAGGCTGGCACTAGTGGCAGGCTGGCCTGGCAACTAAAATTAAATAACACTAGCAGACTGATGTAAAAGTTTTTTTTTTTAAAAATTACACTAATGTGACACCAGATAAGAGTGGTGGCACTGAGGATGGAAGTAGGCACAGTATATGCTGGGAGCCTGACACACAGGCTGGCACTAGTGGCAGGCTGGCCTGGCAACTAAAATTAAATAACACTAGCACACTGAGGTAAAAGTTTTTTTTTTACAATATTTACACTAATGTTACACCAGATATGAGTGGTGGCACTGAGGATGGAAGTAGGCACAGTATATGCTGGGAGCCTGACACACAGGCTGGCACTAGTGGCAGGCTGGCCTGGCAACTAAAATTAAATAACACTAGCAGACTGATGTAAAAGTTTTTTTTTACAAAATTTACACTAATGTTACAACAGATAGGAGTGGTGGCACTGAGGATGGAAGTAGGCACAGTATATGCTAGGAGCCTGACACACAGGCTTGCACTAGTGGCAGGCTGGCCTGGCAACTAAAATTAAATAACACTATCAGACTGATGTAAAAGTTTATTTTTTTTAAAAATTACACTAATGTGACACCAGATAAGAGTGGTGGCACTGAGGATGGAAGTAGGCACAGTATATGCTGGGAGCCTGACACACAGGCTGGCACTAGTGGCAGGCTGGCCTGGCAACTAAAATTAAATAACACTAGCAGACTGATGTAAAAGTTTTTTTTTTTAAAAATTACACTAATGTGACACCAGATAAGAGTGGTGGCACTGAGGATGGAAGTAGGCACAGTATATGCTGGGAGCCTGACACACAGGCTGGCACTAGTGGCAGGCTGGCCTGGCAACTAAAATTAAATAACACTAGCACACTGAGGTAAAAGTTTTTTTTTTACAATATTTACACTAATGTTACACCAGATATGAGTGGTGGCACTGAGGATGGAAGTAGGCACAGTATATGCTGGGAGCCTGACACACAGGCTGGCACTAGTGGCAGGCTGGCCTGGCAACTAAAATTAAATAACACTAGCAGACTGATGTAAAAGTTTTTTTTTTTTAAAATTACACTAATGTGACACCAGATAAGAGTGGTGGCACTGAGGATGGAAGTAGGCACAGTATATGCTGGGAGCCTGACACACAGGCTGGCACTAGTGGCAGGCTGGCCTGGCAACTAAAATTAAATAACACTAGCACACTGAGGTAAAAGTTTTTTTTTTTACAATATTTACACTAATGTTACACCAGATATGAGTGGTGGCACTGAGGATGGAAGTAGGCACAGTATATGCTGGGAGCCTGACACACAGGCTGGCACTAGTGGCAGGCTGGCCTGGCAACTAAAATTAAATAACACTAGCAGACTGATGTAAAAGTTTTTTTTTACAAAATTTACACTAATGTTACAACAGATAGGAGTGGTGGCACTGAGGATGGAAGTAGGCACAGTATATGCTAGGAGCCTGACACACAGGCTTGCACTAGTGGCAGGCTGGCCTGGCAACTAAAATTAAATAACACTATCAGACTGATGTAAAAGTTTATTTTTTTTAAAAATTACACTAATGTGACACCAGATAAGAGTGGTGGCACTGAGGATGGAAGTAGGCACAGTATATGCTGGGAGCCTGACACACAGGCTGGCACTAGTGGCAGGATGGCCTGGCAACTAAAATTAAATAACACTAGCAGACTGATGTAAAAGTTTTTTTTTACAAAATTTACACTAATGTTACAACAGATAGGAGTGGTGGCACTGAGGATGGAAGTAGGCACAGTATATGCTGGTAGCCTGACACACAGGCTGGCCTGGCAACTAAAATTAAATAACACTAGAAGACTGATGTAAAAGTTTATTTTTTTTAAAAATTACACTAATGTGACACCAGATAAGAGTGGTGGCACTGAGGATGGAAGTAGGCACAGTATATGCTGGGAGCCTGACACACAGGCTGGCACTAGTGGCAGGATGGCCTGGCAACTAAAATTAAATAACACTAGCAGACTGATGTAAAAGTTTTTTTTTTTTTAAATTTACACTAATGTTACAACAGATATGAGTGGGGGCACTGAGGATGGAAGTAGGCACAGTATATGCTGGGAGCCTGACACACAGGCTGGCACTAGTGGCAGGCTGGCCTGGCAACTAAAATTAAATAACACTAGCAGACTGATGTAAAAGTTTTTTTTTTTTACAAAATTTACACTAATGTTACAACAGATATGAGTGGTGGCACTGAGGATGGAAGTAGGCACAGTATATGCTAGGAGCCTGACACACAGGCTGGCACTAGTGGCAGGCTGGCCTGGCAACTAAAATTAAATAACACTAGCAGACTGATGTAAAAGTTTTTTTTTACAAAATTTACACTAATGTTACAACAGATATGAGTGGTGGCACTGAGGATGGAAGTAGGCACAGTATATGCTGGGAGCCCGACACACAGGCTGGCACTAGTGGCAGGCTGGCCTGGCAACTAAAATTAAATAACACTATCAGACTGATGTAAAAGTTTTTTTAAAAAAAAATTACAATAATGTGACACCAGATAAGAGTGGTGGCACTGAGGATGGAAGTAGGCACAGTATATGCTGGGAACCTGACACACAGGCTGGCACTAGTGGCAGGATGGCCTGGCAACTAAAATTAAATAACACTAGCAGACTGATGTAAAAGTTTTTTTTTAAAAAAAGTTACACTAATGTTAAAACAGATATGAGTGGTGGCACTGAGGATGGAAGTAGGCACAGTATATGCTGGGAGCCTGACACACAGGTTGGCACTAGTGGCAGGCTGGCCTGGCAACTAAAATTAAATAACACTAGCAGACTGATGTAATAGTTTTTTTTTAAAAGATTTACACTAATGTTACACCAGATATGAGTGGTGGCACTGAGGCTGGCAGTGGCAGGCTGGCCTGGCAACTGAAATTAGATGACACTAGCAGACTGATGTAAAAGTTTTTTTAAAAAACATTTACACTTATGTTACACCAGATATGAGTGGTGGAAAACAGAGCAATTAGGCACAGTATATGCTGTGGGCCTGACACACAGGCCTGATGGAAAATGAAATTAGATTACACTAGCAAACTGATGTAAAAGTTTTTTTTTTAACATTTACACTAATGTTACACCAGATATGAGTGGTGGCACTGGGCAAGTGGGCACAGTATACGCTGTGAGCCTGACACAAAAAAACAGACTGATGTTTCACAGTCAAAAATGTTTATTTTTTAAATATTTAAACTACTGTTACAACAAATATGAGTGGTGCCACTAACTTGGCAAGTGGGCCTGGCACACACGCTGGCAGGCAGGCACATGCAATAAGATTACCATAGCAGACTGATATTTCACAGTCCAAAAAGTTTTTTTTAAAATATTTACACTACTGTTACAACAAATATGATTGGTGGCACTAGTTGGCAAGAGGGCCTGGCACACATGCTGGCAGGCAGGCAACTGCAATTAGATTACACTAGCTGGATGATGTTTCACAGTCAAAAAAGTTTTTTTTTTAAATATTTACAATACTGTTATAACAAATATGATTGGTGGCACTAGTTGGCAAGTGTGCCTGGCACACACGCTGGCAGGCAGTCAACTGCAATTCGATTGCACTAGCAGACTGATGTTTCACAGTCAAAAAAGTTTTTTTTAAAATATTTACCCTACTGTTAAAACAAATATGAGTGGTGCCACTAACTTGGCAAGTGGGCCTGGAACACACGCTGGCAGGCAGGCAGGCAACTTCAATTAGATTATAATAGCAGACTGAAGTTTCACAGTCAAAAAAGTTTTTTTTTTTAAATATTTACACTACTGTTATAACAAATATGAGTGGTGGCACTAGTTGGCAAGTGGGCCTGGCAAACACGCTGGCAGGCAGGCAACTGCAATTAGATTGCACTAGCTGACTGATGTTTCACAGTCAAAAATGTTTTTTTTTAAATATTTACACTACTGTTACAACAAATATGAGTGGTGCCACTAACTTGGCAAGTGGGCCTGGCACACACGCTGGCAGGCAGGCAACTTCAATTAGATTACACTAACAGACTGATGTTTCACAGTCAAAAAAGTTTTTTTTTTTTTAAATATTTACACTACTGTTATAACAAATATGATTGGTGGCACTAGTTGGAAAGTGGGCCTGGCACACACGCTGGCAGACAGGCAACTGCAATTAAATAACACTAGCAGACTGATGTAAAAGTTTTTTTTTTTTTTAAATTACACTAATGTTACAACAGATATGAGTGGTGGCACTGAGGATGGAAGTAGGCACAGTATATGCTGGGAGCCTGACACACAGGCTGGCATTAGTGGCAGGCTGGCCTGGCAACTAAAATTAAATAACACTGGCAGACTGATGTAAAAGTTTTTTTTACAAAATTTACACTAATGTTACAACAGACAGGAGTGGTGGCACTGAGGATGGAAGTAGGCACAGTATATACTGGGAGCCTGACACACAGGCTGGCACTAGTGGCAGGCTGGCCTGGCAACTAAAATTAAATAACACTAGCAGACTGATGTAAAAGTTTTTTTTTAAAAAAATTACACTAATGTGACACCAGATAAGAGTGGTGGCACTGAGGATGGAAGTAGGCACAGTATATGCTGGGAGCCTGACACACAGGCTGGCACTAGTGGCAGGCTGGCCTGGCAACTAAAATTAAATAACACTAGCAGACTGTGGTAAAAGTTTTTTTTTTACAATATTTACACTAATGTTACACCAGATATGAGTGGTGGCACTGAGGATGGAAGTAGGCACAGTATATGCTGGGAGCCTGACACACAGGCTGGCACTAGTGGCAGGCTGGCCTGGCAACTAAAATTAAATAACACTAGCAGACTGATGTAAAAGTTTTTTTTTACAAAATTTACACTAATGTTACAACAGATAGGAGTGGTGGCACTGAGGATGGAAGTAGGCACAGTATATGCTAGGAGCCTGACACACAGGCTTGCACTAGTGGCAGGCTGGCCTGGCAACTAAAATTAAATAACACTATCAGACTGATGTAAAAGTTTATTTTTTTTAAAAATTACACTAATGTGACACCAGATAAGAGTGGTGGCACTGAGGATGGAAGTAGGCACAGTATATGCTGGGAGCCTGACACACAGGCTGGCACTAGTGGCAGGATGGCCTGGCAACTAAAATTAAATAACACTAGCAGACTGATGTAAAAGTTTTTTTTTACAAAATTTACACTAATGTTACAACAGATAGGAGTGGTGGCACTGAGGATGGAAGTAGGCACAGTATATGCTGGGAGCCTGACACACAGGCTGGCCTGGCAACTAAAATTAAATAACACTAGAAGACTGATGTAAAAGTTTTTTTTTTTTTAAATTTACACTAATGTTACAACAGATATGAGTGGGGGCACTGAGGATGGAAGTAGGCACAGTATATGCTGGGAGCCTGACACACAGGCTGGCACTAGTGGCAGGCTGGCCTGGCAACTAAAATTAAATAACACTAGCAGACTGATGTAAAAGTTTTTTTTTTTTAAAAAATTTACACTAATGTTACAACAGATATGAGTGGTGGCACTGAGGATGGAAGTAGGCACAGTATATGCTAGGAGCCTGACACACAGGCTGGCACTAGTGGCAGGCTGGCCTGGCAACTAAAATTAAATAACACTAGCAGACTGATGTAAAAGTTTTTTTGTAAAAAATTTACACTAATGTTACAACAGATATGAGTGGTGGCACTGAGGATGGAAGTAGGCACAGTATATGCTGGGAGCCTGACACACAGGCTGGCACTAGTGGCAGGCTGGCCTGGCAACTAAAATTAAATAACACTATCAGACTGATGTAAAAGTTTTTTTAAAAAAAAATTACAATAATGTTACACCAGATAAGAGTGGTGGCACTGAGGATGGAAGTAGGCACAGTATATGCTGGGAACCTGACACACAGGCTGGCACTAGTGGCAGGATGGCCTGGCAACTAAAATTAAATAACACTAGCAGACTGATGTAAAAGTTTTTTTTAAAAAAAAGTTACACTAATGTTAAAACAGATATGAGTGGTGGCACTGAGGATGGAAGTAGGCACAGTATATGCTGGGAGCCTGACACACAGGTTGGCACTAGTGGCAGGCTGGCCTGGCAACTAAAATTAAATAACACTAGCAGACTGATGTAATAGTTTTTTTTTAAAAGATTTACACTAATGTTACACCAGATATGAGTGGTGGCACTGAGGCTGGCAGTGGCAGGCTGGCCTGGCAACTGAAATTAGATGACACTAGCAGACTGATGTAAAAGTTTTTTTAAAAAACATTTACACTTATGTTACACCAGATATGAGTGGTGGAAAACAGAGCAATTAGGCATAGTATATGCTGTGGGCCTGACACACAGGCCTGATGGAAAATGAAATTAGATTACACTAGCAAACTGATGTAAAAGTTTTTTTTTTTAAATTTACACTAATGTTACACCAGATATGAGTGGTGGCACTGGGCAAGTGGGCACAGTATACGCTGTGAGCCTGACACAAAAAAACAGACTGATGTTTCACAGTCAAAAATGTTTATTTTTTAAATATTTAAACTACTGTTACAACAAATATGAGTGGTGCCACTAACTTGGCAAGTGGGCCTGGCACACACGCTGGCAGGCAGGCACATGCAATAAGATTACCATAGCAGACTGATATTTCACAGTCCAAAAAGTTTTTTTTAAAATATTTACACTACTGTTACAACAAATATGATTGGTGGCACTAGTTGGCAAGAGGGCCTGGCACACATGCTGGCAGGCAGGCAACTGCAATTAGATTACACTAGCTGGATGATGTTTCACAGTCAAAAAAGTTTTTTTTTTAAATATTTACAATACTGTTATAACAAATATGATTGGTGGCACTAGTTGGCAAGTGTGCCTGGCACACACGCTGGCAGGCAGTCAACTGCAATTCGATTGCACTAGCAGACTGATGTTTCACAGTCAAAAAAGTGTTTTTTAAAATATTTACCCTACTGTTACAACAAATATGAGTGGTGCCACTAACTTGGCAAGTGGGCCTGGAACACACGCTGGCAGGCAGGCAGGCAACTTCAATTAGATTACAATAGCAGACTGAAGTTTCACAGTCAAAAAAGTTTTTTTTTTTAAATATTTACACTACTGTTATAACAAATATGAGTGGTGGCACTAGTTGGCAAGTGGGCCTGGCAAACACGCTGGCAGGCAGGCAACTGCAATTAGATTGCACTAGCTGACTGATGTTTCACAGTCAAAAATGTTTTTTTTTAAATATTTACACTACTGTTACAACAAATATGAGTGGTGCCACTAACTTGGCAAGTGGGCCTGGCACACACGCTGGCAGGCAGGCAACTTCAATTAGATTACACTAACAGACTGATGTTTCACAGTCAAAAAAGTTTTTTTTTTTTTAAATATTTACACTACTGTTATAACAAATATGATTGGTGGCACTAGTTGGAAAGTGGGCCTGGCACACACGCTGGCAGACAGGCAACTGCAATTAAATAACACTAGCAGACTGATGTAAAAAATTTTTTTTTTTTTAAATTACACTAATGTTACAACAGATATGAGTGGTGGCACTGAGGATGGAAGTAGGCACAGTATATGCTGGGAGCCTGACACACAGACTGGCATTAGTGGCAGGCTGGCCTGGCAACTAAAATTAAATAACACTGGCAGACTGATGTAAAAGTTTTTTTTACAAAATTTACACTAATGTTACAACAGACAGGAGTGGTGGCACTGAGGATGGAAGTAGGCACAGTATATACTGGGAGCCTGACACACAGGCTGGCACTAGTGGCAGGCTGGCCTGGCAACTAAAATTAAATAACACTAGCAGACTGATGTAATATTTTTTTTAAAAAATATTTAAACTAATGTTACACCAGATATGAGTGGTGGCACTGAGGCTGGCAGTGGCAGGCTGGCCTGGCAACTGAAATTAGATTACACTAGCAGACTGATGTAAAAGTTTTTTTTTTAAAAAAATTACACTAATGTTACACCAGATATGAGTTGTGGAAAACAGAGCAATTAGGCACAGTATATGCTGTGGGCCTGACACACAGGCCTGATTGAAAATGAAATTAGATTACACTAGTAAACTGATGTAAAAGTTTTATTTTTTTAAATTTATACTAATATTACACCAGATATGAGTGGTGGCACTGGGTAAGTGGGCACAGTATACGCTGTGAGCCTGACACAAAAAAACAGACTGATGTTTCACAGTCAAAAATGTTTATTTTTTAAATATTTAAACTTCTGTTACAACAAATATGAGTGGTGCCACTAACTTGGCAAGTGGGCCTGGCACACACGCTGGCAGGCACATGCAATAAGATTACCATAGCAGACTGATATTTCACAGTCCAAAATTTTTTTTTTAAAATATTTACACTACTGTTACAACAAATATGATTGGTGGCACTAGTTGGCAAGAGGGCCTGGCACACATGCTGGCAGGCAGGCAACTGCAATTAGATTACACTAGCTGAATGATGTTTCACAGTCAAAAAAGTTTTTTTTTAAATATTTACCCTACTGTTACAACAAATATGAGTGGTGCCACTAACTTGGCAAGTGGGCCTGGAACACACGCTGGCAGGCAGGCAACTTCAATTAGATTACAATAGCAGACTGAAGTTTCACAGTCAAAAAAGTTTTTTTTTTAAATATTTACACTACAGTTATAACAAATATGAGTGGTGGCACTAGTTGGCAAGTGGGCCTGGCAAACACGCTGGTAGGCAGGCAACTGCAATTAGATTGCACTAGCTGACTGATGTTTCACAGTCAAAAATGTTTTTTTAAAAATATTTACACTACTGTTACAACAAATATGATTGGTGGCACTAGCTGGCAAGAGGGCCTGGCACACATGCTGGCATGCAGGCAACTGCAGTTAGATTACACTAGCTGAATGATGTTTCACAGTCAAAAAAGTTTTTTTTTAAAATATTTACAATACTGTTATAACAAATATGATTGGTGGCACTAGTTGGCAAGTGTGCCTGGCACACACGCTGGCAGGCAGTCAACTGCAATTCGATTGCACTAGCAGACTGATGTTTCACAGTCAAAAAAGTTTTTTTTAAAATATTTACACTACTGTTACAACAAATATGAGTGGTGCCACTAACTTGGCAAGTGGGCCTGGAACACACGCTGGCAGGCAGGCAACTTCAATTAGATTACAATAGCAGACTGATGTTTCACAATCAAAAAAGTTTTTTTTTTAAATATTTACACTACTGTTATAACAAATATGAGTGGTGGCACTAGTTGGCAAGTGGGCCTGGCAAACACGCTGGCAGGCAGGCAACTGCAATTAGATTGCACTAGCTGACTGATGTTTCACAGTCAAAAGTTTTTATTTTTAAATATTTACACTACTGTTACAACAAATATGAGTGGTGCCAGTAACTTGGCAAGTGAGCCTGGCACACACGCTGGCAGGCAGGCAACTTCAATTAGATTACACTAACAGACTGATGTTTCACAGTCAAAAAAGTTTTTTTTTAAAATATTTACACTACTGTTATAACAAATATGATTGGTGGCACTAGTTGGAAAGTGGGCCTGGCACACACGCTGGCAGGCAGGCAGGCAACTGCAATTAAATAACACTAGCAGACTGATGTAAAAGTTTTTTTTAAAAAAAAAATTTACACTAATGTTACAACAGATATGAGTGGTGGCACTGAGGATGGAAGTAGGCGCAGTATATGCTGGGGGCCTGACACACAGGCTGGCACTAGTGGCAGGCTGGCCTGGCAACTAAAATTAAATAACACTACCAGACTGATGTAAAAGTTTTTTTTAAAAAAATTTACACTAATGTTACAACAGATAGGAGTGGTGGCACTGAGGATGGAAGTAGGCACAGTATATGCTGGGAGCCTGACACACAGGCTGGCACTAGTGGCAGGCTGGCCTGGCAACTAAAATTAAATAACACTAGAAGACTGATGTAAAAGTTTTTTTTTTTTAAAATTTACACTAATGTTACAACAGATATGAGTGGTGGCACTGAGGATGGAAGTAGGCACAGTATATGCTGGGAGCCTGACACACAGGCTGGCACTAGTGGCAGGCTGGCCTGGCAACTAAAATTAAATAACACTAGCAGACTGATGTAAAAGTTTTTTTTTTACAAAATTTATACTAATGTTACAACAGATATGAGTGGTGGCACTGAGGATGGAAGTAGGCACAGTATATGCTGGGAGCCTGACACACAGGCTGGCACTAGTGGCAGGCTGGCCTGGCAACTAAAATTAAATAACACTAGCAGACTGATGTAAAAGTTTTTTTTTTACAAAATTTACACTAATGTTACAACAGATAGGAGTGGTGGCACTGAGGATGGAAGTAGGCACAGTATATGCTGGGAGCCTGACACACAGGCTGGCACTAGTGGCAGGCTGGCCTGGCAACTAAAATTAAATAACACTATCAGACTGATGTAAAAGTTTTTTTTTAAAAAAAATTACACTAATGTGACACCAGATAAGAGTGGTGGCACTGAGGATGGAAGTAGGCACAGTATATGCTGGGAGCCTGACACACAGGCTGGCACTAGTGGCAGGATGGCCTGGCAACTAAAATTAAATAACACTAGCAGACTGATGTAAAGTTTTTTTTTTACAAAATTTACACTAATGTTACAACAGATAGGAGTGGTGGCACTGAGGATGGAAGTAGGCACAGTATATGCTGGGAGCCTGACACACAGGCTGGCCTGGCAACTAAATTAAATAACACTAGAAGACTGATGTAAAAGTTTTTTTTTTTTAAATTTACACTAATGTTACAACAGATATGAGTGGTGGCACTGAGGATGGAAGTAGGCACAGTATATGCTGGGAGCCTGACACACAGGCTGGCACTAGTGGCAGGCTGGCCTGGCAACTAAAATTAAATAACACTAGCAGACTGATGTAAAAGTTTTTTTTTTAACAAAATGTACACTAATGTTACAACAGATATGAGTGGTGGCACTGAGGATGGAAGTAGGCACAGTATATGCTAGGAGCCTGACACACAGGCTGGCACTACTGGCAGGCTGGCCTGGCAACTAAAATTAAATAACACTAGCAGACTGATGTAAAATTTTTTTTTTTACAAAATTTACACTAATGTTACAACAGATAGGAGTGGTGGCACTGAGGATGGAAGTAGGCACAGTATATGCTGGGAGCCTGACACACAGGCTGGCACTAGTGGCAGGCTGGCCTGGCAACTAAAATTAAATAACACTAGCAGACTGATGTAAAAGTTTTTTTGTAAAAAATTTACACTAATGTTACAACAGATATGAGTGGTGGCACTGAGGATGGAAGTAGGCACAGTATATGCTGGGAGCCTGACACACAGGCTGGCAACTAAAATTAAATAACACTAGCAGACTGATGTAAAAGTTTTTTTTATAAAAAATTACACTAATGTGACACCAGATAAGAGTGGTGGCACTGAGGATGGAAGTAGGCACAGTATATGATGGGAGCCTGACACACAGGCTGGCACTAGTGGCAGGATGGCCCTGGCAACTAAAATTAAATAACACTAGCAGACTGATATAAAAGTTTTTTTTTACAAAATTTACACTAATGTTACAACAGATATGAGTGGTGGCACTGAGGATGGAAGTAGGCACAGTATATGCTGGGTAGCCTGACACACAGACTGGCCTGGCAACTAAAATTAAATAACACTAGAAGACTGATGTAAAAGGTTTATTTTTTTTAAAATTACACTAATGTTACACCAGATATGAGTGGTGGCACTGAGGATGGAAGTAGGCACAGTATATGCTGGGAGCCTGACACACAGGCTGGCACTAGTGGCAGGCTGGCCTGGCAACTAAAATTAAATAACACTAGCAGACTGATGTAAAAGTTTTTTTTTTTTACAAATTTACACTAATGTTACAACAGATATGAGTGGTGGCACTGAGGATGGAAGTAGGCACAGTATATGCTGGGAGCCTGACACACAGGCTGGCACTAGTGGCAGGCTGGCCTGGCAACTAAAATTAAATAACACTAGCAGACTGATGTAAAAGTTTTTTTTTTTTACAAAATTTACACTAATGTTACAACAGATATGAGTGGTGGCACTGAGGATGGAAGTAGGCACAGTATATGCTAGGAGCCCTGACACACAGGCTGGCACTAGTGGCAGGCTGGCCTGGCAACTAAAATTAAATAACACTAGCAGACTGATGTAAAAGTTTTTTTTTACAAAATTTACACTAATGTTACAACAGATAGGAGTGGTGGCACTGAGGATGGAAGTAGGCACAGTATATGCTGGGAGCCCGACACACAGGCTGGCACTAGTGGCAGGCTGGCCTGGCAACTAAAATTAAATAACACTATCAGACTGATGTAAAAGTTTTTTTAAAAAAAAATTACAATAATGTGACACCAGATAAGAGTGGTGGCACTGAGGATGGAAGTAGGCACAGTATATGCTGGGAACCTGACACACAGGCTGGCACTAGTGGCAGGATGGCCTGGCAACTAAAATTAAATAACACTAGCAGACTGATGTAAAAGTTTTTTTTTAAAAAAAGTTACACTAATGTTAAAACAGATATGAGTGGTGGCACTGAGGATGGAAGTAGGCACAGTATATGCTGGGAGCCTGACACACAGGTTGGCACTAGTGGCAGGCTGGCCTGGCAACTAAAATTAAATAACACTATCAGACTGATGTAATAGTTTTTTTTTAAAAGATTTACACTAATGTTACACCAGATATGAGTGGTGGCACTGAGGCTGGCAGTGGCAGGCTGGCCTGGCAACTGAAATTAGATGACACTAGCAGACTGATGTAAAAGTTTTTTTTAAAAACATTTACACTTATGTTACACCAGATATGAGTGGTGGAAAACAGAGCAATTAGGCACAGTATATGCTGTGGGCCTGACACACAGGCCTGATGGAAAATGAAATTAGATTACACTAGCAAACTGATGTAAAAGTTTTTTTTTTTAACATTTACACTAATGTTACACCAGATATGAGTGGTGGCACTGGGCAAGTGGGCACAGTATACGCTGTGAGCCTGACACAAAAAAACAGACTGATGTTTCACAGTCAAAAATGTTTATTTTTTAAATATTTAAACTACTGTTACAACAAATATGAGTGGTGCCACTAACTTGGCAAGTGGGCCTGGCACACACGCTGGCAGGCAGGCACATGCAATAAGATTACCATAGCAGACTGATATTTCACAGTCCAAAAAGTTTTTTTTAAAATATTTACACTACTGTTACAACAAATATGATTGGTGGCACTAGTTGGCAAGAGGGCCTGGCACACATGCTGGCAGGCAGGCAACTGCAATTAGATTACACTAGCTGGATGATGTTTCACAGTCAAAAAAGTTTTTTTTTTAAATATTTACAATACTGTTATAACAAATATGATTGGTGGCACTAGTTGGCAAGTGTGCCTGGCACACACGCTGGCAGGCAGTCAACTGCAATTCGATTGCACTAGCAGACTGATGTTTCACAGTCAAAAAAGTTTTTTTTAAAATATTTACCCTACTGTTAAAACAAATATGAGTGGTGCCACTAACTTGGCAAGTGGGCCTGGAACACACGCTGGCAGGCAGGCAGGCAACTTCAATTAGATTATAATAGCAGACTGAAGTTTCACAGTCAAAAAAGTTTTTTTTTTTAAATATTTACACTACTGTTATAACAAATATGAGTGGTGGCACTAGTTGGCAAGTGGGCCTGGCAAACACGCTGGCAGGCAGGCAACTGCAATTAGATTGCACTAGCTGACTGATGTTTCACAGTCAAAAATGTTTTTTTTTAAATATTTACACTACTGTTACAACAAATATGAGTGGTGCCACTAACTTGGCAAGTGGGCCTGGCACACACGCTGGCAGGCAGGCAACTTCAATTAGATTACACTAACAGACTGATGTTTCACAGTCAAAAAAGTTTTTTTTTTTTTAAATATTTACACTACTGTTATAACAAATATGATTGGTGGCACTAGTTGGAAAGTGGGCCTGGCACACACGCTGGCAGACAGGCAACTGCAATTAAATAACACTAGCAGACTGATGTAAAAGTTTTTTTTTTTTTTAAATTACACTAATGTTACAACAGATATGAGTGGTGGCACTGAGGATGGAAGTAGGCACAGTATATGCTGGGAGCCTGACACACAGGCTGGCATTAGTGGCAGGCTGGCCTGGCAACTAAAATTAAATAACACTGGCAGACTGATGTAAAAGTTTTTTTTACAAAATTTACACTAATGTTACAACAGACAGGAGTGGTGGCACTGAGGATGGAAGTAGGCACAGTATATACTGGGAGCCTGACACACAGGCTGGCACTAGTGGCAGGCTGGCCTGGCAACTAAAATTAAATAACACTAGCAGACTGATGTAAAAGTTTTTTTTTAAAAAAATTACACTAATGTGACACCAGATAAGAGTGGTGGCACTGAGGATGGAAGTAGGCACAGTATATGCTGGGAGCCTGACACACAGGCTGGCACTAGTGGCAGGCTGGCCTGGCAACTAAAATTAAATAACACTAGCACACTGAGGTAAAAGTTTTTTTTTTACAATATTTACACTAATGTTACACCAGATATGAGTGGTGGCACTGAGGATGGAAGTAGGCACAGTATATGCTGGGAGCCTGACACACAGGCTGGCACTAGTGGCAGGCTGGCCTGGCAACTAAAATTAAATAACACTAGCAGACTGATGTAAAAGTTTTTTTGTAAAAAATTTACACTAATGTTACAACAGATATGAGTGGTGGCACTGAGGATGGAAGTAGGCACAGTATATGCTAGGAGCCTGACACACAGGCTTGCACTAGTGGCAGGCTGGCCTGGCAACTAAAATTAAATAACACTAGCAAACTGATGTAAAAGTTTATTTTTTTTAAAAATTACACTAATGTGACACCAGATAAGAGTGGTGGCACTGAGGATGGAAGTAGGCACAGTATATGCTGGGAGCCTGACACACAGGCTGGCACTAGTGGCAGGATGGCCTGGCAACTAAAATTAAATAACACTAGCAGACTGATGTAAAAGTTTTTTTTTACAAAATTTACACTAATGTTACAACAGATAGGAGTGGTGGCACTGAGGATGGAAGTAGGCACAGTATATGCTGGGAGCCTGACACACAGGCTGGCCTGGCAACTAAAATTAAATAACACTAGAAGACTGATGTAAAAGTTTTTTTTTTTTTAAATTTACACTAATGTTACAACAGATATGAGTGGTGGCACTGAGGATGGAAGTAGGCACAGTATATGCTGGGAGCCTGACACACAGGCTGGCACTAGTGGCAGGCTGGCCTGGCAACTAAAATTAAATAACACTAGCAGACTGATGTAAAAGTTTTTTTAAATTTTTTTTTTACACTAATGTTACAACAGATATGAGTGGTGGCACTGAGGATGGAAGTAGGCACAGTATATGCTTGGAGCCTGACACACAGGCTGGCACTAGTGGCAGGCTGGCCTGGCAACTAAAATTAAATAACACTAGCAGACTGATGTAAAAGTTTTTTTGTAAAAAATTTACACTAATGTTACAACAGATATGAGTGGTGGCACTGAGGATGGAAGTAGGCACAGTATATGCTGGGAGCCTGACACACAGGCTGGCACTAGTGGCAGGCTGGCCTGGCAACTAAAATTAAATAACACTAGCAGACTGATGTAAAAGTTTTTTTAAAAAAAAATTACAATAATGTGACACCAGATAAGAGTGGTGGCACTGAGGATGGAAGTAGGCACAGTATATGCTGGGAACCTGACACACAGGCTGGCACTAGTGGCAGGATGGCCTGGCAACTAAAATTAAATAACACTAGCAGACTGATGTAAAAGTTTTTTTTAAAAAAAAGTTACACTAATGTTAAAACAGATATGAGTGGTGGCACTGAGGATGGAAGTAGGCACAGTATATGCTGGGAGCCTGACACACAGGTTGGCACTAGTGGCAGGCTGGCCTGGCAACTAAAATTAAATAACACTAGCAGACTGATGTAATAGTTTTTTTTTAAAAGATTTACACTAATGTTACACCAGATATGAGTGGTGGCACTGAGGCTGGCAGTGGCAGGCTGGCCTGGCAACTGAAATTAGATGACACTAGCAGACTGATGTAAAAGTTTTTTTAAAAAACATTTACACTTATGTTACACCAGATATGAGTGGTGGAAAACAGAGCAATTAGGCATAGTATATGCTGTGGGCCTGACACACAGGCCTGATGGAAAATGAAATTAGATTACACTAGCAAACTGATGTAAAAGTTTTTTTTTTTAAATTTACACTAATGTTACACCAGATATGAGTGGTGGCACTGGGCAAGTGGGCACAGTATACGCTGTGAGCCTGACACAAAAAAACAGACTGATGTTTCACAGTCAAAAATGTTTATTTTTTAAATATTTAAACTACTGTTACAACAAATATGAGTGGTGCCACTAACTTGGCAAGTGGGCCTGGCACACACGCTGGCAGGCAGGCACATGCAATAAGATTACCATAGCAGACTGATATTTCACAGTCCAAAAAGTTTTTTTTAAAATATTTACACTACTGTTACAACAAATATGATTGGTGGCACTAGTTGGCAAGAGGGCCTGGCACACATGCTGGCAGGCAGGCAACTGCAATTAGATTACACTAGCTGGATGATGTTTCACAGTCAAAAAAGTTTTTTTTTTAAATATTTACAATACTGTTATAACAAATATGATTGGTGGCACTAGTTGGCAAGTGTGCCTGGCACACACGCTGGCAGGCAGTCAACTGCAATTCGATTGCACTAGCAGACTGATGTTTCACAGTCAAAAAAGTGTTTTTTAAAATATTTACCCTACTGTTACAACAAATATGAGTGGTGCCACTAACTTGGCAAGTGGGCCTGGAACACACGCTGGCAGGCAGGCAACTTCAATTAGATTACAATAGCAGACTGAAGTTTCACAGTCAAAAAAGTTTTTTTTTTTAAATATTTACACTACTGTTATAACAAATATGAGTGGTGGCACTAGTTGGCAAGTGGGCCTGGCAAACACGCTGGCAGGCAGGCAACTGCAATTAGATTGCACTAGCTGACTGATGTTTCACAGTCAAAAATGTTTTTTTTTAAATATTTACACTACTGTTACAACAAATATGAGTGGTGCCACTAACTTGGCAAGTGGGCCTGGCACACACGCTGGCAGGCAGGCAACTTCAATTAGATTACACTAACAGACTGATGTTTCACAGTCAAAAAAGTTTTTTTTTTTTTAAATATTTACACTACTGTTATAACAAATATGATTGGTGGCACTAGTTGGAAAGTGGGCCTGGCACACACGCTGGCAGACAGGCAACTGCAATTAAATAACACTAGCAGACTGATGTAAAAAATTTTTTTTTTTTTAAATTACACTAATGTTACAACAGATATGAGTGGTGGCACTGAGGATGGAAGTAGGCACAGTATATGCTGGGAGCCTGACACACAGACTGGCATTAGTGGCAGGCTGGCCTGGCAACTAAAATTAAATAACACTGGCAGACTGATGTAAAAGTTTTTTTTACAAAATTTACACTAATGTTACAACAGACAGGAGTGGTGGCACTGAGGATGGAAGTAGGCACAGTATATACTGGGAGCCTGACACACAGGCTGGCACTAGTGGCAGGCTGGCCTGGCAACTAAAATTAAATAACACTAGCAGACTGATGTAATATTTTTTTTAAAAAATATTTAAACTAATGTTACACCAGATATGAGTGGTGGCACTGAGGCTGGCAGTGGCAGGCTGGCCTGGCAACTGAAATTAGATTACACTAGCAGACTGATGTAAAAGTTTTTTTTTTAAAAAAATTACACTAATGTTACACCAGATATGAGTTGTGGAAAACAGAGCAATTAGGCACAGTATATGCTGTGGGCCTGACACACAGGCCTGATTGAAAATGAAATTAGATTACACTAGTAAACTGATGTAAAAGTTTTATTTTTTTAAATTTATACTAATATTACACCAGATATGAGTGGTGGCACTGGGTAAGTGGGCACAGTATACGCTGTGAGCCTGACACAAAAAAACAGACTGATGTTTCACAGTCAAAAATGTTTATTTTTTAAATATTTAAACTTCTGTTACAACAAATATGAGTGGTGCCACTAACTTGGCAAGTGGGCCTGGCACACACGCTGGCAGGCACATGCAATAAGATTACCATAGCAGACTGATATTTCACAGTCCAAAATTTTTTTTTTAAAATATTTACACTACTGTTACAACAAATATGATTGGTGGCACTAGTTGGCAAGAGGGCCTGGCACACATGCTGGCAGGCAGGCAACTGCAATTAGATTACACTAGCTGAATGATGTTTCACAGTCAAAAAAGTTTTTTTTTAAATATTTACCCTACTGTTACAACAAATATGAGTGGTGCCACTAACTTGGCAAGTGGGCCTGGAACACACGCTGGCAGGCAGGCAACTTCAATTAGATTACAATAGCAGACTGAAGTTTCACAGTCAAAAAAGTTTTTTTTTTAAATATTTACACTACAGTTATAACAAATATGAGTGGTGGCACTAGTTGGCAAGTGGGCCTGGCAAACACGCTGGTAGGCAGGCAACTGCAATTAGATTGCACTAGCTGACTGATGTTTCACAGTCAAAAATGTTTTTTTAAAAATATTTACACTACTGTTACAACAAATATGATTGGTGGCACTAGCTGGCAAGAGGGCCTGGCACACATGCTGGCATGCAGGCAACTGCAGTTAGATTACACTAGCTGAATGATGTTTCACAGTCAAAAAAGTTTTTTTTTAAAATATTTACAATACTGTTATAACAAATATGATTGGTGGCACTAGTTGGCAAGTGTGCCTGGCACACACGCTGGCAGGCAGTCAACTGCAATTCGATTGCACTAGCAGACTGATGTTTCACAGTCAAAAAAGTTTTTTTTAAAATATTTACACTACTGTTACAACAAATATGAGTGGTGCCACTAACTTGGCAAGTGGGCCTGGAACACACGCTGGCAGGCAGGCAACTTCAATTAGATTACAATAGCAGACTGATGTTTCACAATCAAAAAAGTTTTTTTTTTAAATATTTACACTACTGTTATAACAAATATGAGTGGTGGCACTAGTTGGCAAGTGGGCCTGGCAAACACGCTGGCAGGCAGGCAACTGCAATTAGATTGCACTAGCTGACTGATGTTTCACAGTCAAAAGTTTTTATTTTTAAATATTTACACTACTGTTACAACAAATATGAGTGGTGCCAGTAACTTGGCAAGTGAGCCTGGCACACACGCTGGCAGGCAGGCAACTTCAATTAGATTACACTAACAGACTGATGTTTCACAGTCAAAAAAGTTTTTTTTTAAAATATTTACACTACTGTTATAACAAATATTATTGGTGGCACTAGTTGGAAAGTGGGCCTGGCACACACGCTGGCAGGCAGGCAGGCAACTGCAATTAAATAACACTAGCAGACTGATGTAAAAGTTTTTTTTAAAAAAAAAATTTACACTAATGTTACAACAGATATGAGTGGTGGCACTGAGGATGGAAGTAGGCGCAGTATATGCTGGGGGCCTGACACACAGGCTGGCACTAGTGGCAGGCTGGCCTGGCAACTAAAATTAAATAACACTACCAGACTGATGTAAAAGTTTTTTTTAAAAAAATTTACACTAATGTTACAACAGATAGGAGTGGTGGCACTGAGGATGGAAGTAGGCACAGTATATGCTGGGAGCCTGACACACAGGCTGGCACTAGTGGCAGGCTGGCCTGGCAACTAAAATTAAATAACACTAGAAGACTGATGTAAAAGTTTTTTTTTTTTTAAATTTACACTAATGTTACAACAGATATGAGTGGTGGCACTGAGGATGGAAGTAGGCACAGTATATGCTGGGAGCCTGACACACAGGCTGGCACTAGTGGCAGGCTGGCCTGGCAACTAAAATTAAATAACACTAGCAGACTGATGTAAAAGTTTTTTTTTTACAAAATTTATACTAATGTTACAACAGATATGAGTGGTGGCACTGAGGATGGAAGTAGGCACAGTATATGCTGGGAGCCTGACACACAGGCTGGCACTAGTGGCAGGCTGGCCTGGCAACTAAAATTAAATAACACTAGCAGACTGATGTAAAAGTTTTTTTTTACAAAATTTAAACTAATGTTACAACAGATAGGAGTGGTGGCACTGAGGATGGAAGTAGGCACAGTATATGCTGGGAGCCTGACACACAGGCTGGCACTAGTGGCAGGCTGGCCTGGCAACTAAAATTAAATAACACTATCAGACTGATGTAAAAGTTTTTTTTAAAAAAAAATTACACTAATGTGACACCAGATAAGAGTGGTGGCACTGAGGATGGAAGTAGGCACAGTATATGCTGGGAGCCTGACACACAGGCTGGCACTAGTGGCAGGATGGCCTGGCAACTAAAATTAAATAACACTAGCAGACTGATGTAAAGTTTTTTTTTACAAAATTTACACTAATGTTACAACAGATAGGAGTGGTGGCACTGAGGATGGAAGTAGGCACAGTATATGCTGGGAGCCTGACACACAGACTGGCCTGGCAACTAAAATTAAATAACACTAGAAGACTGATGTAAAAGTTTTTTTTTTTAAATTTACACTAATGTTACAACAGATATGAGTGGTGGCACTGAGGATGGAAGTAGGCACAGTATATGCTGGGAGCCTGACACACAGGCTGGCACTAGTGGCAGGCTGGCCTGGCAACTAAAATTAAATAACACTAGCAGACTGATGTAAAAGTTTTTTTTTAACAAAATGTACACTAATGTTACAACAGATATGAGTGGTGGCACTGAGGATGGAAGTAGGCACAGTATATGCTAGGAGCCTGACACACAGGCTGGCACTACTGGCAGGCTGGCCTGGCAACTAAAATTAAATAACACTAGCAGACTGATGTAAAAGGTTTTTTTTACAAAAATTACACTAATGTTACAACAGATAGGAGTGGTGGCACTGAGAATGGAAGTAGGCACAGTATATGCTGGGAGCCTGACACACAGGCTGGCACTAGTGGCAGGCTGGCCTGGCAACTAAAATTAAATAACACTAGCAGACAGATGTAAAAGTTTTTTTTACAAAATTTACACTAATGTTACAACAGATAGGAGTGGTGGCACTGAGGATGGAAGTAGGCACAGTATATGCTGGGAGCCTGACACACAGGCTGGCAACTAAAATTAAATAACACTATCAGACTGATGTAAAAGTTTTTTTATAAAAAAATTACACTAATGTGACACCAGATAAGAGTGGTGGCACTGAGGATGGAAGTAGGCACAGTATATGATGGGAGCCTGACACACAGGCTGGCACTAGTGGCAGGATGGCCCGGCAACTAAAATTAAATAACACTAGCAGACTGATATAAAAGTTTTTTTTTTACAAAATTTACACTAATGTTACAACAGATATGAGTGGTGGCACTGAGGATGGAAGTAGGCACAGTATATGCGGGGAGCCTGACACACAGACTGGCCTGGCAACTAAAATTAAATAACACTAGAAGACTGATGTAAAAGGTTTTTTTTTTTTAAATTTACACTAATGTTACAACAGATATGAGTGGTGGCACTGAGGATGGAAGTAGGCACAGTATATGCTGGGAGCCTGACACACAGGCTGGCACTAGTGGCAGGCTGGCCTGGCAACTAAAATTAAATAACACTAGCAGACTGATGTAAAAGTTTTTTTTTTTACAAAATTTACACTAATGTTACAACAGATATGAGTGGTGGCACTGAGGATGGAAGTAGGCACAGTATATGCTAGGAGCCTGACACACAGGCTGGCACTAGTGGCAGGCTGGCCTGGCAACTAAAATTAAATAACACTAGCAGACTGATGTAAAAGTTTTTTTTTACAAAATTTACACTAATGTTACAACAGATAGGAGTGGTTGCACTGAGGATGGAAGTAGGCACAGTATATGCTGGGAGCCCGACACACAGGCTGGCACTAGTGGCAGGATGGCCTGGCAACTAAAATTAAATAACACTAGCAGACTGATGTAAATGTTTTTTTTTTAAAAAGTTACACTAATGTTAAAACAGATATGAGTGGTGGCACTGAGGATGGAAGTAAGCACAGTATATGCTGGGAGCCTGACACACAGGCTGGCACTAGTGGCAGGCTGGCCTGGCAACTAAAATTAAATAACACTATCAGACTGATGTAAAAGTTTTTTTAAAAAAAAATTACACTAATGTGACACCAGATAAGAGTGGTGGCACTGAGGATGGAAGTAGGCACAGTATATGCTGGGAGCCTGACACACAGGCTGGCACTAGTGGCAGGATGGCCTGGCAACTAAAATTAAATAACACTAGCAGACTGATGTAAAAGTTTTTTTTAAAAAAGTTACACTAATGTTAAAACAGATATGAGTGGTGGCACTGAGGATGGAAGTAGGCACAGTATATGCTGGGAGCCTGACACACAGGCTGGCACTAGTGGCAGGCTGGCCTGGCAACTAAAATTAAATAGCACTAGCAGACTGATGTAATAGTTTTTTTTTAAAAGATTTACACTAATGTTACACCAGATATGAGTGGTGGCACTGAGGCTGGCAGTGGCAGGCTGGCCTGGCAACTGAAATTAGATGACACTAGCAGACTGATGTAAAAGTTTTTTTTTTAAAAATTTACACTAATGTTACACCAGATATGAGTGGTGGAAAACAGAGCAATTAGGCACAGTATATGCTGTGGGCCTGACACACAGGCCTGATGGAAAATGAAATTAGATTACACTAGCAAACTGATGTAAAAGTTTTTTTTTTTTAAATTTACACTAATGTTACACCAGATATGAGTGGTGGCACTGGGCAAGTGGGCACAGTATACGCTGTGAGCCTGAAACAAAAAAACAGACTGATGTTTCACAGTCAAAAATGTTTATTTTTTAAATATTTAAACTACTGTTACAACAAATATGAGTGGTGCCACTAACTTGGCAAGTTGGCCTGGCACACACGCTGGCAGGCAGGGACATGCAATAAGATTACCATAGCAGACTGATATTTCACAGTCCAAAAAGTTTTTTTTTAAAATATTTACACTACTGTTACAACAAATATGATTGGTGGCACTAGTTGGCAAGAGGGCCTGGCACACATGCTGGCAGGCAGGCAACTGCAATTAGATTACACTAGCTGGATGATGTTTCACAGTCAAAAAAGTTTTTTTTTTAAATATTTACAATACTGTTATAACAAATATGATTGGTGGCACTAGTTGGCAAGTGTGCCTGGCACACACGCTGGCAGGCAGTCAACTGCAATTCGATTGCACTAGCAGACTGATGTTTCACAGTCAAAAAAGTTTTTTTTTAAATATTTACCATACTGTTACAACAAATATGAGTGGTGCCACTAACTTGGCAAGTGGGCCTGGAACACACGCTGGCAGGCAGGCAGGCAACTTCAATTAGATTACAATAGCAGACTGAAGTTTCACAGTCAAAAAAGTTTTTTTTTTAAAATATTTACACTACTGTTATAACAAATATGAGTGGTGGCACTAGTTGGTAAGTGGGCCTGGCAAACACGCTGGCAGGCAGGCAACTGCAATTAGATTGCACTAGCTGACTGATGTTTCACAGTCAAAAATGTTTTTTTTTAAATATTTACACTACTGTTACAACAAATATGAGTGGTGCCACTAACTTGGCAAGTGGGCCTGGCACACACGCTGGCAGGCAGGCAACTTCAATTAGATTACACTAACACACTGATGTTTCACAGTCAAAAAAGTTTTTTTTTTTAAATAATTACACTACTGTTATAACAAATATGATTGGTGGCACTAGTTGGAATGTGGGCCTGGCACACACGCTGGCAGACAGGCAACTGCAATTAAATAACACTAGCAGACTGATGTAAAAGTTTTTGTTTTTTTTTAAATTACACTAATGTTACAACAGATATGAGTGGTGGCACTGAGGATGGAAGTAGGCACAGTATATGCTGGGAGCCTGACACACAGGCTGGCATTAGTGGCAGGCTGGCCTGGCAACTAAAATTAAATAACACTGGCAGACTGATGTAAAAGTTTTTTTTACAAAATTTACACTAATGTTACAACAGACAGGAGTGGTGGCACTGAGGATGGAAGTAGGCACAGTATATGCTGGGAGCCTGACACACAGGCTGGCACTAGTGGCAGGCTGGCCTGGCAACTAAAATTAAATAACACTAGCAGACTGATGTAAAAGTTTTTTTTTTAAAAAAAATTTACACTAATGTGACACCAGATAAGAGTGGTGGCACTGAGGATGGAAGTAGGCACAGTATATGCTGGGAGCCTGACACACAGGCTGGCACTAGTGGCAGGATGGCCTGGCAACTAAAATTAACCCCTTAGTGACCAGAGCACTTTTCCATTTTCTGTCCGTTTGGGACCAAGGCTATTTTTACATTTTTGCGGTTTTTGAGTTTAGCTGTAATTTTCCTCTTGCTCATTTACTGTACCCACACATATTATATACCGTTTTTCTCGCCATTAAATGGACTTTCCAAAGATACCATTATTTTCATCATATCTTATAATTTATTATAAAAAAAATTATAAAATATGAGAAAAAAGTGGAAAAAACACACTTTTTCTAACTTTGACCCCCAAAATCTGTTACACATCTACAACCACCAAAAAACACCCATGCTAAATATTTTCTAAATTTTGTCCTGAGTTTAGAAATACCCAATATTTACATGTTCTTTGCTTTTTTTACAAGTTATAGGGCCATAAATACAAGTAGCACTTTGCTATTTCCAAACCATTTTATTCAAGATTAGCGCTAGTTACATTGGGACACTGATATCTTTCAGGAATCCCTGAATATCCCTTGACATGTATATATTTTTTTTTAGAAGACATCCCAAAGTATTGATCTAGGCCAATTTTGGTATATTTCATTCCACCATTTCACTGCCAAATGCGATCAAATACAAAAAATCGTTCACTTTTTCACAAACTATCGGTTTCTCACTGAAATTATTTACAAACAGCTTGTGCAATTATGGCATAAATGGTTGTAAAATTTTCTCTGGGATCCCCTTTGTTCAAAAATAGCAGACATATATGGCTTTGGCATTGCTTTTTGGTAATTAGAAGGCCGCTTGTAGGGTTAATTTTAGCTTTAGTCTAGTGTAGCAGACAACCCAAAGTATTGATCTAGGCCCATTTTGGTATATTACATGCCACCATTTCACCGCCAAATGCGATCAAATAAAAAAAAAAGTTCCCTTTTTCACAAACTTTTTGTTTCTCACTGAAATTATTTACAAACAGCTTGTGCAATTATGGCATAAATGGTTGTAAATTTTTCTCTGTGATCCCCTTTGTCCAGAAATAGCAGACACATATGGCTTTGGCGTTGCTTTTTGGTACTTAGGCCGCTAAATGCGCATCACACATATTATGGCTAGCAGTGAAGGGGTTAATTAGGTAGCTTGTAGGGAGCTTGCAGGGTTAATTTTAGCTTTAGTGTAGAGCTTAGCCTCCCACCTGAAACATCAGACCCCCTGATCCCTCCCAAACAGCTCTCTTCCCTCCCCCACCCCACAATTGTCCCCGCCATCTTAAGTACTGGCAGAAACTCTGCCAGTACTAAAATAAAAGCTATATTTGGGCTTTTTTTTTTTAAAGAAAAGGCATATTTACATATGCTGCTCTGTAGGACCCCCCTTTAGCCCCCAACTTGACTGATCCCCCACCAAACAGCTCTCTAACTCTCCCCCTCTGTCTTAATGGCCGCCATCTTGGGTACTGGCAGCTGTCTGCCAGTACCCAGTTTAGAATAAAATTGCTTATATTTTTTCATTTTTTCCCCTTTTCTGTAGTGTAGCTCCCTGCCCCACCAAAGACCAACCCCCCACCCCCTCCTAGATACATTCGATTTACATATTTTTTTAATTCAAATACCCCTTTCTCAAACTTTTCAAACTTTGATTTTCTGTAGTGTAGCGTTCCCTCCCGCTCCCGCCCCGTGCACGCGCCCGCCCGCCGCCCCCCCGTGCACGCGCACGCGCCCGTGCGCACCCCCATCGGCCCTGCCCCCGATCCCGCCCCCCCTCTACATTACCCAGCCCATCGATGGCCGCCCACCCGCCTCCCAAGTCGGCTCCCACCCACCAACGATACCGGCCATCGATGTCCGGTGCAGAGAGGGCCACGGAGTGTCTCTCTCTGCATCGGATGGCCATCTAGCGTTATTGCAGGATGCCTCCATATCGAGGCATCACTGCAATAACCGGAAAGCAGCTGGAAGCGAGCAGGATCGCTTCCAGCTGCTTTCCACACCGAGGACGTGCAGGGTACGTCCTCAGGCATTAACTGCCTTTTTTTTGAGGACGTACCCTGCACGTCCTCGGTCGTTAAGGGGTTAAATAACACTAGCAGACTGATGTCAAAGGTTTTTTTTTAAAAAATTTACACTAATGTTACAACAGATAGAAGTGGTGGCACTGAGGATGGAAGTAGGCACAGTATATGCTGGGAGCCTGACACACAGGCTGGCACTAGTGGCAGGCTGGCCTGGCAACTAAAATTAAATAACACTAGCAGACTGATGTAAAAGGTTTTTTTTACAAAATTTACACTAATGTTACAACAGATAGGAGTGGTGGCACTGAGGATGGAAGTAGGCACAGTATATGCGGGTAGCCTGACACACAGACTGGCCTGGCAACTAAAATTAAATAACACTAGAAGACTGATGTAAAAGGTTTTTTTTTTTAAATTTACACTAATGTTACAACAGATATGAGTGGTGGCACTGAGGATGGAAGTAGGCACAGTATATGCTGGGAGCCTGACACACAGGCTGGCACTAGTGGCAGGCTGGCCTGGCAACTAAAATTAAATAACACTAGCAGACTGATGTAAAAGTTTTTTTTTTACAAAATTTACACTAATGTTACAACAGATATGAGTGGTGGCACTGAGGATGGAAGTAGGCACAGTATATGCTAGGAGCCTGACACACAGGCTGGCACTAGTGGCAGGCTGGCCTGGCAACTAAAATTAAATAACACTAGCAGACTGATGTAAAAGTTTTTTTTTACAAAATTTACACTAATGTTACAACAGATAGGAGTGGTTGCACTGAGGATGGAAGTAGGCACAGTATATGCTGGGAGCCCGACACACAGGCTGGCACTAGTGGCAGGATGGCCTGGCAACTAAAATTAAATAACACTAGCAGACTGATGTAAATGTTTTTTTTTTAAAAAGTTACACTAATGTTAAAACAGATATGAGTGGTGGCACTGAGGATGGAAGTAAGCACAGTATATGCTGGGAGCCTGACACACAGGCTGGCACTAGTGGCAGGCTGGCCTGGCAACTAAAATTAAATAACACTATCAGACTGATGTAAAAGTTTTTTTAAAAAAAAATTACACTAATGTGACACCAGATAAGAGTGGTGGCACTGAGGATGGAAGCAGGCACAGTATATGCTGGGAGCCTGACACACAGGCTGGCACTAGTGGCAGGATGGCCTGGCAACTAAAATTAAATAACACTAGCAGACTGATGTAAAAGTTTTTTTTAAAAAAGTTACACTAATGTTAAAACAGATATGAGTGGTGGCACTGAGGATGGAAGTAGGCACAGTATATGCTGGGAGCCTGACACACAGGCTGGCACTAGTGGCAGGCTGGCCTGGCAACTAAAATTAAATAGCACTAGCAGACTGATGTAATAGTTTTTTTTTTAAAAGATTTACACTAATGTTACACCAGATATGAGTGGTGGCACTGAGGCTGGCAGTGGCAGGCTGGCCTGGCAACTGAAATTAGATGACACTAGCAGACTGATGTAAAAGTTTTTTTTTAAAAAATGTACACTAATGTTACACCAGATATGAGTGGTGGAAAACAGAGCAATTAGGCACAGTATATGCTGTGGGCCTGACACACAGGCCTGATGGAAAATGAAATTAGATTACACTAGCAAACTGATGTAAAAGTTTTTTTTTTTTAAATTTACACTAATGTTACACCAGATATGAGTGGTGGCACTGGGCAAGTGGGCACAGTATACGCTGTGAGCCTGAAACAAAAAAACAGACTGATGTTTCACAGTCAAAAATGTTTATTTTTTAAATATTTAAACTACTGTTACAACAAATATGAGTGGTGCCACTAACTTGGCAAGTTGGCCTGGCACACACGCTGGCAGGCAGGGACATGCAATAAGATTACCATAGCAGACTGATATTTCACAGTCCAAAAAGTTTTTTTTTAAATATTTACACTACTGTTACAACAAATATGATTGGTGGCACTAGTTGGCAAGAGGGCCTGGCACACATGCTGGCAGGCAGGCAACTGCAATTAGATTACACTAGCTGGATGATGTTTCACAGTCAAAAAAGTTTTTTTTTTAAATATTTACAATACTGTTATAACAAATATGATTGGTGGCACTAGTTGGCAAGTGTGCCTGGCACACACGCTGGCAGGCAGGCAACTTCAATTAGATTACAATAGCAGACTGAAGTTTCACAGTCAAAAAAGTTTTTTTTTTTAAATATTTACACTACTGTTATAACAAATATGAGTGGTGGCACTAGTTGGTAAGTGGGCCTGGCAAACACGCTGGCAGGCAGGCAACTGCAATTAGATTGCACTAGCTGACTGATGTTTCACAGTCAAAAATGTTTTTTTTAAATATTTACACTACTGTTACAACAAATATGAGTGGTGCCACTAACTTGGCAAGTGGGCCTGGCACACACGCTGGCAGGCAGGCAACTTCAATTAGATTACACTAACACACTGATGTTTCACAGTCAAAAAAGTTTTTTTTTTTAAATAGTTACACTACTGTTATAACAAATATGATTGGTGGCACTAGTTGGAATGTGGGCCTGGCACACACGCTGGCAGACAGGCAACTGCAATTAAATAACACTAGCAGACTGATGTAAAAGTTTTTTTTTTTTTAAATTACACTAATGTTACAACAGATATGAGTGGTGGCACTGAGGATGGAAGTAGGCACAGTATATGCTGGGAGCCTGACACACAGGCTGGCATTAGTGGCAGGCTGGCCTGGCAACTAAAATTAAATAACACTGGCAGACTGATGTAAAAGTTTTTTTTACAAAATTTACACTAATGTTACAACAGACAGGAGTGGTGGCACTGAGGATGGAAGTAGGCACAGTATATGCTGGGAGCCTGACACACAGGCTGGCACTAGTGGCAGGCTGGCCTGGCAACTAAAATTAAATAACACTAGCAGACTGATGTAAAAGTTTTTTTTTAAAAAAAAAATTACACTAATGTGACACCAGATAAGAGTGGTGGCACTGAGGATGGAAGTAGGCACAGTATATGCTGGGAGCCTGACACACAGGCTGGCACTAGTGGCAGGATGGCCTGGCAACTAAAATTAACCCCTTAGTGACCAGAGCACTTTTCCATTTTCTGTCCGTTTGGGACCAAGGCTATTTTTACATTTTTGCGGTGTTTGTGTTTAGCTGTAATTTTCCTCTTGCTCATTTACTGTACCCACACATATTATATACCGTTTTTCTCGTCATTAAATGGACTTTCCAAAGATACCATTATTTTCATCATATCTTATAATTTATTATAAAAAAAATTATAAAATATGAGAAAAAAGTGGAAAAAACACACTTTTTCTAACTTTGACCCCCAAAATCTGTTACACATCTACAACCACCAAAAAACACCCATGCTAAATATTTTCTAAATTTTGTCCTGAGTTTAGAAATACCCAATATTTACATGTTCTTTGCTTTTTTTACAAGTTATAGGGCCATAAATACAAGTAGCACTTTGCTATTTCCAAACCATTTTATTCAAGATTAGCGCTAGTTACATTGGGACACTGATATCTTTCAGGAATCCCTGAATATCCCTTGACATGTATATATTTTTTTTTAGAAGACATCCCAAAGTATTGATCTAGGCCAATTTTGGTATATTTCATGCCACCATTTCACTGCCAAATGCGATCAAATACAAAAAATCGTTCACTTTTTCACAAACTATCGGTTTCTCACTGAAATTATTTACAAACAGCTTGTGCAATTATGGCATAAATGGTTGTAAAATTTTCTCTGGGATCCCCTTTGTTCAAAAATAGCAGACATATATGGCTTTGGCATTGCTTTTTGGTAATTAGAAGGCCGCTTGTAGGGTTAATTTTAGCTTTAGTCTAGTGTAGCAGACAACCCAAAGTATTGATCTAGGCCCATTTTGGTATATTACATGCCACCATTTCACCGCCAAATGCGATCAAATAAAAAAAAAAGTTCCCTTTTTCACAAACTTTTTGTTTCTCACTGAAATTATTTACAAACAGCTTGTGCAATTATGGCATAAATGGTTGTAAATTTTTCTCTGTGATCCCCTTTGTTCAGAAATAGCAGACACATATGGCTTTGGCGTTGCTTTTTGGTACTTAGGCCGCTAAATGCGCATCACACGTATTATGGCTAGCAGTGAAGGGGTTAATTAGGTAGCTTGTAGGGAGCTTGCAGGGTTAATTTTAGCTTTAGTGTAGAGCTTAGCCTCCCACCTGAAACATCAGACCCCCTGATCCCTCCCAAACAGCTCTCTTCCCTCCCCCACCCCACAATTGTCCCCGCCAACTTAAGTACTGGCAGAAACTCTGCCAGTACTAAAATAAAAGCTATATTTGGGCTTTTTTTTTTAAAAGAAAAGGCATATTTACATATGCTGCTCTGTAGGACCCCCCTTTAGCCCCCAACCTGACTGATCCCCCACCAAACAGCTCTCTAACTCTCCCCCTCTGTCTTAATGGCCGCCATCTTGGGTACTGGCAGCTGTCTGCCAGTACCCAGTTTAGAAAAAAATTGCTTATATTTTTTCATTTTTTCCCCTTTTCTGTAGTGTAGCTCCCTGCCCCACCAAAGACCAACCCCCCCCCCCCTCCTAGATACATTCGATTTACATATTTTTTTAATTCAAATACCCCTTTCTCAAACTTTTCAAACTTTGATTTTCTGTAGTGTAGCGTTCCCTCCCGCTCCCGCCCCGTGCACGCGCCCGCCCGCCGCCCCCCCGTGCACGCGCACGCGCCCGTGCGCGCCCCCATCGGCCCTGCCCCCGATCCCGCCCCCCTCTACATTACCCGGCCCATCGATGGCCGCCCACCCGCCTCCCAAGTCGGCTCCCACCCACCAACGATACCGGCCATCGATGTCCGGTGCAGAGAGGGCCACGGAGTGTCTCTCTCTGCATCGGATGGCCATCTAGCGTTATTGCAGGATGCCTCCATATCGAGGCATCACTGCAATAACCGGAAAGCAGCTGGAAGCGAGCAGGATCGCTTCCAGCTGCTTTCCACACCGAGGACGTGCAGGGTACGTCCTCAGGCATTAACTGCCTTTTTTTTTGAGGACGTACCCTGCACGTCCTCGGTCGTTAAGGGGTTAAATAACACTAGCAGACTGATGTCAAAGGTTTTTTTTAAAAAAATGTACACTAATGTTACAACAGATAGAAGTGGTTGCACTGAGGATGGAAGTAGGCACAGTATATGCTGGGAGCCTGACACACAGGCTGGCACTAGTGGCAGGATGGCCTGGCAACTAAAATTAACCCCTTAGTGACCAGAGCACTTTTCCATTTTCTGTCCGTTTGGGACCAAGGCTATTTTTACATTTTTGCGGTGTTTGTGTTTAGCTGTAATTTTCCTCTTGCTCATTTACTGTACCCACACATATTATATACCGTTTTTCTCGTCATTAAATGGACTTTCCAAAGATACCATTATTTTCATCATATCTTATAATTTATTATAAAAAAAATTATAAAATATGAGAAAAAAGTGGAAAAAACACACTTTTTCTAACTTTGACCCCCAAAATCTGTTACACATCTACAACCACCAAAAAACACCCATGCTAAATATTTTCTAAATTTTGTCCTGAGTTTAGAAATACCCAATATTTACATGTTCTTTGCTTTTTTTACAAGTTATAGGGCCATAAATACAAGTAGCACTTTGCTATTTCCAAACCATTTTATTCAAGATTAGCGCTAGTTACATTGGGACACTGATATCTTTCAGGAATCCCTGAATATCCCTTGACATGTATATATTTTTTTTTAGAAGACATCCCAAAGTATTGATCTAGGCCAATTTTGGTATATTTCATGCCACCATTTCACTGCCAAATGCGATCAAATACAAAAAATCGTTCACTTTTTCACAAACTATCGGTTTCTCACTGAAATTATTTACAAACAGCTTGTGCAATTATGGCATAAATGGTTGTAAAATTTTCTCTGGGATCCCCTTTGTTCAAAAATAGCAGACATATATGGCTTTGGCATTGCTTTTTGGTAATTAGAAGGCCGCTTGTAGGGTTAATTTTAGCTTTAGTCTAGTGTAGCAGACAACCCAAAGTATTGATCTAGGCCCATTTTGGTATATTACATGCCACCATTTCACCGCCAAATGCGATCAAATAAAAAAAAAAGTTCCCTTTTTCACAAACTTTTTGTTTCTCACTGAAATTATTTACAAACAGCTTGTGCAATTATGGCATAAATGGTTGTAAATTTTTCTCTGTGATCCCCTTTGTTCAGAAATAGCAGACACATATGGCTTTGGCGTTGCTTTTTGGTACTTAGGCCGCTAAATGCGCATCACACGTATTATGGCTAGCAGTGAAGGGGTTAATTAGGTAGCTTGTAGGGAGCTTGCAGGGTTAATTTTAGCTTTAGTGTAGAGCTTAGCCTCCCACCTGAAACATCAGACCCCCTGATCCCTCCCAAACAGCTCTCTTCCCTCCCCCACCCCACAATTGTCCCCGCCATCTTAAGTACTGGCAGAAACTCTGCCAGTACTAAAATAAAAGCTATATTTGGGCTTTTTTTTTTAAAAGAAAAGGCATATTTACATATGCTGCTCTGTAGGACCCCCCTTTAGCCCCCAACCTGACTGATCCCCCACCAAACAGCTCTCTAACTCTCCCCCTCTGTCTTAATGGCCGCCATCTTGGGTACTGGCAGCTGTCTGCCAGTACCCAGTTTAGAATAAAATTGCTTATATTTTTTCATTTTTTCCCCTTTTCTGTAGTGTAGCTCCCTGCCCCACCAAAGACCAACCCCCCACCCCCTCCTAGATACATTCGATTTACATATTTTTTTAATTCAAATACCCCTTTCTCAAACTTTGATTTTCTGTAGTGTAGCGTTCCCTCCCGCTCCCGCCCCGTGCACGCGCCCGCCCGCCGCCCCCCCGTGCACGCGCACGCGCCCGTGCGCGCCCCCATCGGCCCTGCCCCCGATCCCGCCCCCCTCTACATTACCCGGCCCATCGATGGCCGCCCACCCGCCTCCCAAGTCGGCTCCCACCCACCAACGATACCGGCCATCGATGTCCGGTGCAGAGAGGGCCACGGAGTGTCTCTCTCTGCATCGGATGGCCATCTAGCGTTATTGCAGGATGCCTCCATATCGAGGCATCACTGCAATAACCGGAAAGCAGCTGGAAGCGAGCAGGATCGCTTCCAGCTGCTTTCCACACCGAGGACGTGCAGGGTACGTCCTCAGGCATTAACTGCCTTTTTTTTTGAGGACGTACCCTGCACGTCCTCGGTCGTTAAGGGGTTAAATAACACTAGCAGACTGATGTCAAAGGTTTTTTTTAAAAAAATGTACACTAATGTTACAACAGATAGAAGTGGTGGCACTGAGGATGGAAGTAGGCACAGTATATGCTGGGAGCCTGACACACAGGCTGGCACTAGTGGCAGGCTGGCCTGGCAACTAAAATTAAATAACACTAGCAGACTGATGTAATATTTTTTTAAAAAAAAGATTTAAACTAATGTTACACCAGATATGAGTGGTGGCACTGAGGCTGGCAGTGGCAGGCTGGCCTGGCAACTGAAATTAGATTACACTAGCAGACTGATGTAAAAGTTTTTTTTTTAAAAAATTACACTAATGTTACACCAGATATGAGTTGTGGAAAACAGAGCAATTAGGCACAGTATATGCTGTGGGCCTGACACACAGGCCTGATGGAAACTGAAATTAGATTACACTAGCAAACTGATGTAAAAGTTTTTTTTTTTTTTAATTTATACTAATGTTACACCAGATATGAGTGGTGGCACTGGGCAAGTGGGCACAGTATACGCTGTGAGCCTGACACAAAAAAACAGACTGATGTTTCACAGTCAAAAATGTTTATTTTTTAAATATTTAAACTTCTGTTACAACAAATATGAGTGGTGCCACTAACTTGGCAAGTGGGCCTGGCACACACGCTGGCAGGCACATGCAATATGATTACCATAGCAGACTGATATTTCACAGTCCAAAATTTTTTTTTTAAAATATTTACACTACTGTTACAACAAATATGATTGGTGGCACTAGTTGGCAAGAGGGCCTGGCACACATGCTGGCAGGCAGGCAACTGCAATTAGATTACACTAGCTGAATGATGTTTCACAGTCAAAAAAGTTTTTTTTAAAATATTTACCCTACTGTTACAACAAATATGAGTGGTGCCACTAACTTGGCAAGTGGGCCTGGAACACACGCTGGCAGGCAGGCAACTTCAATTAGATTACAATAGCAGACTGAAGTTTCACAGTCAAAAAAGTTTTTTTTTTAAATATTTACACTACTGTTATAACAAATATGAGTGGTGGCACTAGTTGGCAAGTGGGCCTGGCAAACACGCTGGTAGGCAGGCAACTGCAATTAGATTGCACTAGCTGACTGATGTTTCACAGTCAAAAATGTTTTTTTAAAAATATTTACACTACTATTACAACAAATATGATTGGTGGCACTAGCTGGCAAGAGGCCTGGCACACATGCTGGCATGCAGGCAACTGCAGTTAGATTACACTAGCTGAATGATGTTTCACAGTCAAAAAAGTTTTTTTTTTTAAATATTTACAATACTGTTATAACAAATATGATTGGTGGCACTAGTTGGCAAGTGTGCCTGGCACACACGCTGGCAGGCAGTCAACTGCAATTCGATTGCACTAGCAGACTGATGTTTCACAGTCAAAAAAGTTTTTTTTTAAATATTTACACTACTGTTACAACAAATATGAGTGGTGCCACTAACTTGGCAAGTGGGCCTGGAACACACGCTGGCAGGTAGGCAACTTCAATTAGATTACAATAGCAGACTGATGTTTCACAGTCAAAAAAGTTTTTTTTTTAAATATTTACACTACTGTTATAACAAATATGAGTGGTGGCACTAGTTGGCAAGTGGGCCTGGCAAACACGCTGGCAGGCAGGCAACTGCAATTAGATTGCACTAGCTGACTGATGTTTCACAGTCAAAAGTTTTTATTTTTAAATATTTACACTACTGTTACAACAAATATGAGTGGTGCCAGTAACTTGGCAAGTGAGCCTGGCACACACGCTGGCAGGCAGGCAACTTCAATTAGATTACACTAACAGACTGATGTTTCACAGTCAAAATTTTTTTTTTTTTAAATATTTACACTACTGTTATAACAAATATGACTGGTGGCACTAGTTGGAAAGTGGGCCTGGCACACACGCTGGCAGGCAGGCAGGCAACTGCAATTAAATAACACTAGCAAACTGATGTAAAAGTTTTTAAAAAAAAAAAAAAATTACACTAATGTTACAACAGATATGAGTGGTGGCACTGAGGATGGAAGTAGGCGCAGTATATGCTGGGGGCCTGACACACAGGCTGGCACTAGTGGCAGGCTGGCCTGGCAACTAAAATTAAATAACACTAGCAGACTGATGTAAAAGTTTTTTTTTACAAAATTTACACTAATGTTACAACAGATATGAGTGGTGGCACTGAGGATGGAAGTAGGCACAGTATATGCTGGGAGCCTGACACACAGGCTGGCACTAGTGGCAGGCTGGCCTGGCAACTAAAATTAAATAACACTAGCAGACTGATGTAATAGTTTTTTTTTTAAAGATTTACACTAATGTTACACCAGATATGAGTGGTGGCACTGAGGCTGGCAGTGGCAGGCTGGCCTGGCAACTGAAATTAGATTACACTAGCAGACTGATGTAAAAGTTTTTTTTTAAAAAAAATTACACTAATGTTACACCAGATATGAGTGGTGGAAAACAGAGCAATTATGCACAGTATATGCTGTGGGCCTGACACACAGGCCTGATGGAAAATGAAATTAGATTACAGTAGCAAACTGATGTAAACATTTTTTTTTTTACAAATTTACACTAATGTTACAACAGATATGAGTGGTGGCACTGAGGATGGAAGTAGGCACAGTATATGATGGGAGCCTGACACAAAGGCTTGCACTAGTGGCAGGCTGGCCTGGCAACTAAAATTAAATAACACTAGCAGACTGATGTAAAAGTTTTTTTTTTTAAAAAAATACACTAATGTTACACCAGATATGAGTGGTGGAAAACAGAGCAATTAGGCACAGTATATAGTGTGGGCCTGACACACAGGCCTCATGGAAAATGAAATTAGATTACACTAGCAAACTGATGTAAAAGGTTTTTTTTTAAAAAAATTTACACTAATGTTACACCAGATATGAGTGGTGGCACTGAGGATGGAAGTAGGCACAGTATATGCTGGGAGCCTGACACACAGGCTGGCACTAGTGGCAGGCTGGCCTGGCAACTAAAATTAAATAACACTAGCAGACTGATGTAAAAGTTTTTTTTTACAAAATTTACACTAATGTTACAACAGATAGGAGTGGTGGCACTGAGGATGGAAGTAGGCACAGTATATGCTGGGAGCCTGACACACAGGCTGGCACTAGTGGCAGGCTGGCCTGGCTACTAAAATTAAATAACACTAGCAGAGTGATGTAATAGTTTTCTTTTAAAAAGATTTACACTAATGTTACACCAGATATGAGTGGTGGAAAACAGAGCAATTAGGCACAGTATACGCTGTGGGCCTGACACACAGGCCTGATGGAAAATGAAATTAGATTACACTAGCAAACTGATGTAAAAGTTTTTTTTTTAAAATTTACACTAATGTTACAACAGATATGAGTGGTGGCACTGGGCAAGTGGGCACAGTATACGCTGTGAGCCTGACACAAAAAAACAGACTGATGTTTCACAGTCAAAATTTTTTGTTTTTTAAATATTTAAACTACTGTTACAACAAATATGAGTGGTGCCACTAACTTGGCAAGTGGGCCTGGCACACACGCTGGAAGGCAGGCACATGCAATAAGATTACCATAGCAGACTGATATTTCACAGTCCAAAAAGTTTTTTTAAAATATTTACACTACTGTTACAACAAATATGATTGGTGGCACTAGTTGGCAAGAGGGCCTGGCACACACGCTGGCAGGCAGGCAACTGCAATTAGATTACACTAGCTGAATGATGTTTCACAGTCCAAAAAGTTTTTTTAAAATATTTACACTACTGTTACAACAAATATGATTGGTGGCACTAGTTGGCAAGAGGGCCTGGCACACATGCTGGCAGGCAGGCAACTGCAATTAGATTACACTAGCTGAATGATGTTTCACAGTCAAAAAAGTTTTTTTTTTTAAATATTTACAATACTGTTATAACAAATATGATTGGTGGCACTAGTTGGCAAGTGTGCCTGGCACACACGCTGGCAGGCAGTCAACTGCAATTCGATTGCACTAGCAGACTGATGTTTCACAGTCAAAAAAGTTTTTTTTAAAATATTTACCCTACTGTTACAACAAATATGAGTGGTGCCACTAACTTGGCAAGTGGGCCTGGAACACACGCTGGCAGGCAGGCAACTTCAATTAGATTACAATAGCAGACTGAAGTTTCACAGTCAAAAAAGTTTTTTTAAAAAAATATTTACACTACTGTTATAACAAATATGAGTGGTGGCACTAGTTGGCAAGTGGGCCTGGCAAACATGCTGGCAGGCAGGCAACTGCAATTAGATTGCAGTAGCTGACTGATGTTTCACAGTCAAAAAAGTTTTTTTTAAAATATTTACACTACTGTTACAACAAATATGAGTGGTGCCAGTAACTTGGCAAGTGAGCCTGGCACACACGCTGGCAGGCAGGCAACTTCAATTAGATTACACTAACAGACTGATGTTTCACAGTCAAAAAAGTTTTTTTTTTAAATATTTACACTACTGTTATAACAAATATGATTGGTGGCACTAGTTGGAAAGTGGGCCTGGCACACACGCTGGCAGGCAGGCAACTGCAATTAAATAACACTAGCAGACTGATGTAAAAGTTTTTTTTTAAAAAAAATTACACTAATATTACAACAGATATGAGTGGTGGCACTGAGGATGGAAGTAAGCACAGTATATGCTGGGAGCCTGACACACAGGCTGGCACTAGTGGCAGGCTGGCCTGGCAACTAAAATTAAATAACACTAGCAGACTGATGTAAAAGTTTTTTTTTACAAAATTTACACTAATGTTACAACAGATAGGAGTGGTGGCACTGAGGATGGAAGTAGGCACAGTATATGCTGGGAGCCTGACACACAGGCTGGCACTAGTGGCAGGCTGGCCTGGCAACTAAAATTAAATAACACTAGAAGACTGATGTAAAAGTTTTTTTTTACAAAATTTACACTAATGTTACAACAGATATGAGTGGTGGCACTGGGGATGGAAGTAGGCACAGTATATGCTGGGAGCCTGACACACAGGCTGGCACTAGTGGCAGGCTGGCCTGGCAACTAAAATTAAATAACACTAGCAGACTGATGTAAAAGTTTTTTTTTTACAAAATTTACACTAATGTTACAACAGATAGGAGTGGTGGCACTGAGGATGGAAGTAGGCACAGTATATGCTGGGAGTCTGACACACAGGCTGGCACTAGTGGCAGTCTGGCCTGGCAACTAAAATTTAATAACACTAGCAGACTGATGTAATGTGACACCAGATAAGAGTGGTGGCACTGAGGATGGAAGTAGGCACAGTATATGCTGGGAGCCTGACACACAGGCTGGCACTAGTGGCAGGCTGGCCTGGCAACTAAAATTAAATAACACTAGCAGACTGATGTAAAAGTTTTTTTTTTACAAAATTTACACTAATGTTACAACAGATAGGAGTGGTGGCACTGAGGATGGAAGTAGGCACAGTATATGCTGGGAGCCTGACACACAGGCTGGCACTAGTGGCAGTCTGGCCTGGCAACTAAAATTTAATAACACTAGCAGACTGATGTAAAAGTTTTTTTTTAAAAAAATTTACACTAATGTGACACCAGATAAGAGTGGTGGCACTGAGGATGGAAGTAGGCACAGTATATGCTGGGAGCCTGACACACAGGCTGGCACTAGTGGCAGGATGGCCTGGCAACTAAAATTAAATAACACTAGCAGACTGATGTCAAAGTTTTTTAAAAAAAAAGTTACACTAATGTTAAAACAGATATGAGTGGTGGCACTGAGGATGGAAGTAGGCACAGTATATGCTGGGAGCCTGACACACAGGCTGGCACTAGTGGCAGGCTGGCCTGGCAACTAAAATTAAATAACACTAGCAGACTGATGTAATAGTTTTTTTTTAAAAGATTTACACTAATGTTACACCAGATATGAGTGGTGGCACTGAGGCTGGCAGTGGCAGGCTGGCCTGGCAACTGAAATTAGATTACACTAGCAGACTGATGTAAAAGTTTTTTTAAAAAAAATTTACACTAATGTTACACCAGATATGTGTGGTGGAAAACAGAGCAATTAGGCACAGTATATGCTTTGGGCCTGACACACAGGCCTGATGGAAAATTAAATTAGATTACACTAGCAAACTGATGTAAAATTTTTTTTTTTTTAAATTTACACTAATGTTACACCAGATATGAGTGGTGGCACTGGGCAAGTGGGCACAGTATACGCTGTGAGCCTGACACAAAAAAACAGACTGATGTTTCACAGTCAAAAATGTTTATTTTTTAAATATTTAAACTTCTGTTACAACAAATATGAGTGGTGCCACTAACTTGGCAAGTGGGCCTGGCACACACACTGGCAGGCAGGCACATGCAATAAGATTACCATAGCAGACTGATATTTCACAGTCAAAAAAGTTTTTTTAAAATATTTACACTACTGTTACAACAAATATGATTGGTGGCACTAGTTGGCAAGAGGGCCTGGCACACACGCTGGCAGGCAGGCAACTGCAATTAGATTACACTAGCTGAATGATGTTTCACAGTCAAAAAAGTTTTTTTTTTTTAAATTTTTACAATATTGTTATAACAAATATGATTGGTGGCACTAGTTGGCAAGTGTGCCTGGCACACACGCTGGCAGGCAGTCAACTGCAATTCGATTGCACTAGCAGACTGATGTTTCACAGTCAAAAAAGTTTTTTTTTAATATTTACCCTACTGTTACAACAAATATGAGTGGTGCCACTAACTTGGCAAGTGGGCCTGGAACACACGCTGGTAGGCAGGCAACTTCAATTAGATTACAATAGCAGACTGAAGTTTCACAGTCAAAAAAGTTTTTTTTTTAAATATTTACACTACTGTTATAACAAATATGAGTGGTGGCACTAGTTGGCAAGTGAGCCTGGCAAACACGCTGGCAGGCAGGCAACTGCAATTAGATTGCACTAGCTGACTGATGTTTCACAGTCAAAAATGTTTTTTTTTTAAATATTTACACTACTGTTACAACAAATATGGGTGGTGCCATTAACTTGGCAAGTGGGCCTGGCACACATGCTGGCAGGCAGGCAACTTCAATTAGATTACACTAACAGACTGATGTTTCACAGTCAAAAAAGTTTTTTTTTTAAATATTTACACTACCGTTATAACAAATATGATTGGTGGCACTAGTTGGAAAGTGGGCCTGGCACACACGCTGTCAGACAGGCAATTGCAATTAAAAAACACTAGCAGACTGATGTAAAAGTTTTTTTTTTTTAAAAATTACACTAATGTTACAACAGATATGAGTGGTGGCACTGAAGATGGAAGTAGGCACAGTATATGCTGGGAGCCTGACACATAGGCTAGCACTAGTGGCAGGCTGGCCTGGCAACTAAAATTAAATAACACTAGCAGACTGATGTAAAAGTTTTTTTTTTTACAAAATTTACACTAATGTTACAACAGATAGGAGTGGTGGCACTGAGGATGGAAGTAGACACAGTATATGCTGGGAGCCTGACACACAGGCTGGAACTAGTATCAGGCTGGCCTGGCAACTAAAATTAAATAACACTAGAAGAATGATGTAAAAGTTTTTTTTTACAAAATTTACACTTATGTTACAACAGATATGAGTGGTGGCACTGAGGATGGAAGTAGGCACAGTATATGCTGGGAGCCTGACACACAGGCTGGCACTAGTGGCAGGCTGGCCTGGCAACAAAAATTAAATAACACTAGCAGACTGATGTAAAAGTTTTTTTTTTTACAAAATTTACACAAATGTTACAACAGATATGAGTGGTGGCACTGAGGATGGAAGTAGGCACAGTATATGCTGGGAGCCTGACACACAGGCTGGCACTAGTGGCAGGCTGGCCTGGCAACTAAAATTAAATAACACTAGCAGACTGATGTAATAGTTTTTTTAAAAAAGATTTACACTAATGTTACACCAGATATGAGTGGTGGCACTGAGGCTGGCAGTGGCAGGCTGGCCTGGCAACTGAAATTAGATTACACTAGCAGACTGATGTAAAAGTTTTTTTTTTAAAAAAAATACACTAATGTTACACCAGATATGAGTGGTGGAAAACTGAGCAATTAGGCACAGTATATGCTGTGGGCCTGACACACAGGCCTGATGGAAAATGAAATTAGATTACACTAGCAAATTGATGTAAAAGTTTTTTTTTTTTTTAAATTAACACTAATGTTACACCAGATATGAGTGGTGGCACAGAGCAATTAATCACAGTATATGCTGTGGGCCTGACACACAGGCCTGATGGGAAATGAAATTAGATTACACTAGTAAACTGATGTAAAAGGTTTTTTTTTTAAATTTACACTAATGTTACACCAGATATGAGTGGTGGCAGTGAGCAAGTAGGCACAGTATATGCTGTGAGCCTCACACACAGGCTTACAGGCAGGCAAATGCAATTAGATTACAAAAAAAACAAAAACAAAAAAAAAAAAAACGACTGAAGTTCTAGCCCTAAAAAGGGCTTTTTGGGCTGAAGTTCTAACCCTAAAAATGGCTTTTTGGGGTGCTGTCCTTACAGCAGAGATCAGATGAGTCCTTCAGGACTGTAGTGGACACTGAATACACTAGCCTAGCTATCAATTTCCCTATAAAATCATCAGCAGCAGCAGCACTATCACTCCTCTCACTAAGAATGCAGGATCATAATGAATCTAAAATGGCTGCTGCCCAGGAGCTGGGAGGGTCTGGGAGGGAGTGTCTGCTGCTGATTGGCTGAAATGTGTCTGCAGACTGTGAGATACAGGGTCAAAGTTTACTCAATGATGACGAATAGGGGGCGGATCGAACATCGCATATGTTTGCCGGCCGCGGCGAACGCGAACAAGCTAAGATCGCCGGGAACTGTTCTCCGGCGAACTGTTCGCGACATCACTACACTCGACCTTAGTAATAGGTAACTTCAAAACCTGATAAATCTGCATTCACTCCATTCGGGATATTCAGTTACACAGGTGCCAATAGCTACAACTTCTCAAGACCAGAACAGATGCTGTACATCACATGACGGGGGCTCCACTGAAATCCGGCTGTGGATCTACTGTTTGCAGGGGATTTAAGCTGAGCCCCCGTCATCTGATGTACAGCATCTGTTCTGGTCTTGAGAGGTTGTAGCTATCGGCCGTACCTAAGAATACATTTATTTTTTTGACAATCAGTGCTGGTTTAGAATAGTCTTTTTTGGTGCCTTTTTAGGGGGACCAATAGTTTATCTGTATTTACATACATACTATTTACTTTTCCCGTGCACCTTCATTCTGCCATAGATTTTTTGCAAGCAGAATGTAGCTGATTATTTCTACAATTAGGTAAAAAGGAGAGATGTGCGCTAAGCTACTTAACCAAACTCCTAGGGCCCTAATAGATCCTCTAACAATTAGGTACAAATGAGTATAGTCAAAGAGAAATGCTTAGGAGCGCTAAATAGCTAAAGGTTAAAAAGACATTAGGAGGTGAACCAAAAAAGTTATACACCACAAGCTAGTAAAAGCAATAGTTTTATATTTCTAAAATAAGCTAAAATCAGAACATAGAGACAAATATAACAAGTGTGTAATTCTATAATAATAAATGTTACTAAACAATTTGAAACATTATAATAAAAAAAATGACGTCTCCGATTAGAGTAAAAATAGGATATTACAATGTATAATTGCCACCACTAAGAAAGTAGAAAAAATGTGTTTTGCAAAACATATCAGTCAGTTCAAATTCCAACCCGAATAGTCATAGTTTATAAATCTGTATATCCAAATTTAGGAAGTGTAGACATATAAGTCCTTATGTTAAAGTATTTAACCAAATACCTGACGTTGCGAGTGTCACAACCAAATACCTGACGTTGCGAGTGTCACAACCAAATACCTGACGTTGCGAGTGTCACAACCAAATACCTGACGTTGCGAGTGTCACAACCAAATACCTGACGTTGCGAGTGTCACACTCGCAACGTCAGGTATTTGGTTAAATACTTTAACATAAGGACTTATATGTCTACACTTCCTAAATTTGGATATACAGATTTATAAACTATGACTATTCGGGTTGGAATTTGAACTGACTGATATGTTTTGCAAAACACATTTTTTCTACTTTCTTAGTGGTGGCAATTATACATTGTAATCTCCTATTTTTACTCTAATCGGAGACGTCCGTTTTTTTATTATATTGTTGCAAATTGTTTAGTAACATTTATTACTATAGAATTACACACTTGTCACATTTGTCTCTATGTTCTGATTTTAGCTTATTTTAGAAATATAAAACTATTGCTTTTACTAGCTTGTGGTGTATAACTTTTTTGGTTCACCTCCTAATATCTTTTTAACCTTTAGCTATTTAACGCTCCTAAGCATTTCTCTTTGACTATTTCTACAATTAAATTGGTGCTGTTAGTTGTATTTTAATATATGTATATATGCATATTTGTATATGTACAGTATATATATATATATATATATATATATATATATATATATATATATATATATATATATATATATACATACATACGTAATATATAATTTATATAAATTCATAATATAATTTACAAATATATAATTTTGCATTCCAGAAATTTTGCATTCCAGAGATTTTATTTAAAATAATACAAATATCTAGCATTATACTGTATTAATATGCTGTCCAAAAATCTAAACTGGCCATCTAAATTCAGTTTACTATAAAAGTTTATTGTTTTACAAACACTTTGTTGTTTTTCTTTTTTACATTGCAATCATATTAATTGCTTTAGAGAATAAGAAGTGGTTACAGTATAATAAAATCCCAACAGTCTACAGCTCTAATGAATCATTCTTACTATTTGAAATATTTTAATTGAAGCAATTATTTTGTTCCTTGTTAGTTGAATAAAACATTATTGCTTCTCTATGGAATTACATCAGAATGTAGAATGAGTATCCTCTGAGATTCAAATGCAAGATGTAAGCAAGTCTTGTTAAACTAATAGTAAAAAAAAAAAACATCTAAAAAAGTTTGTTAAGCTTTGTAATATTTTATTATAGATATTATAACAAATATTGATACATTTTATTTTAAAATAAATACAACTGAATAGGGGTGAAATATAAAATAAAATACATTAATAGAATAAATAATAATAATAATTAATATTAATAATAATTTTATATAAAGCAGTTTATTGTTTCTTTCTTTCCTTGTCCTTCTATATTGGGGATCTTTTACATCTGCTCTCTGAGACCTGATCAAACATAATTGTGATCTACAGAACCGCAATAAATCATATCTTTCTCCACCATGATTAACTCTATAACGCTTACAGCCCCTATGAAATGATATCATAACCTTAACCCCTGTATTAATCAGTCTACATGAACTCATCATCACAAACCCTAGAACTCAAAGTACCCTCCTAAAACCTAATTGATAATAATTAATTAAAGGGGGACATGAAACCACATTATTTATTTCATGATTAAGATAGAGCGGAAAAACGTTCTCTTTTACTACCATTACATTTTTCTTGTTCTATTGATATCTTTTGTTGAAAAACAGAGACATAAGCTAAGGAGCATACAAGTGTCTAGAGTACCATATGGCAATATTTATTGTACAAGAGCACTAGAGGGCAGCACTATTTCCTTCCATGTAATGCTCCAGACACCTACCTAGGTATAGTGATGTCGCGAACTTAAAAATTTCGGTTCGTGAACGGCGGACTCGAACTTCCGGTATTGTTTGTGAACCGGCGAACTGCGCGAACCGCGTGAACCGCCATTGAATTCAATAGGCAGGCGAACTTTAAAACCTACAAGGACTCTTTCTGGCCACAATAGTGATGGAAAAGTTGTTTCAAGGGGACTAACACCTGGACTGTGGCATGCTGGAGGGGGATCCCTGGCAAAACTCCCATTGAAAATTACATAGTTTATGCAGAGTCTGCTTTTAACCCATAAAGGGCATAAATCACCTAACATTCCCAAATTGTTTGCAATAACGTGCTTTAAAACATCAGTTATGATGATGTCATATCTATCAGGTAGTGTAAGGGTTACGGCCGATTCACAGTGACAGAGCAAACTCCAAGTGTAACGCACTGCAATCAACCGCAAACAGTCCACTTGCACAACCACGAGATAGATTTGATAGATAGATACATAGATTACATAGCTCAATCGATGCAATATATATATGATCGATACACTATACATAGATCAATAGATGCAATATACATTTGATAGATACGAATTACATTGATCAATAGATGCAATATACATTTGATAGATACGAATGTTATCGAATCAAAGATGCAATATACATTTTATAGATACGAATGACATCAACCAAAATATGTAATATACATTTTATAGATACGAATTACATTGATCAATAGATGCAATCTACATTTGATAGATAAGTTTGATAGTTCGATCTATTTGATAGATAAATAAATCGATTTGAAATATATATAATTTCCCTGACAGAGTATAACAATAAGACATGCGGTCTCTGACCCGTGGTGTGTTAAGTAGTACTATTCTTAGCAGTTTACTACAACCTGTTACTCCCCCTTTTGGTGGGAGGTCTATATGGCCTTAATTTTTGGAACCGGGAGATGGAAGAAGATGATTGGTCTGTCCTCCTACTTCAAATTTGTCAAAAAAACAAGTGGCTGTCTCAAAACAGTCAGGATAGAAGATAGATAGATAGGATAGATAGATATACATAGATTGATAGTTAGATAGAATCGATAGAAGAGAAATAGATATATTTGTTAGATATATAATTACCCTGATAAAGTATAATAATTAAACATGCGGTCTTGGACCCATGGTAACTAGGTTGTGTTAATTAGTACTATTCTTAGCACTTTCAGCCCTGTAACTCCCCCTATTGGTGGAGGTTTATATGGCGGTTATGATTACCCTGACAAAGTATAACAACAAGACACGCGGTCTGGGACCCATGGTAATTTTGTTGTGTTAAGTAAAACTTTTCTTATCACTTGAATCCCTCCTACCCCCCCTTTTGTTGGAGTTCTATATGGCCTGCATGATTAGCCTGACAAAGTATAATAAGAAAACATCTGGTCTGGGACCCATGGTAACTAGGTTGTGTTAAGTAGTACTATTCTTAGAACTGTAATCCCTGTTACTCCCCCTATCAAGGGAGGTCTATATGGCCTGCATGATTACCCTGACAAAGTATAACAACAAGACACACGGTGTTGGACCCATGGTAACTAGCTTGTGTTAATTAGTACTTTTCTTAGCACTTTAATCCCTGTTACCCCCCTATCAGGGGAGGTCTATATGGCCTGCCTGATTACCCTGAAAAAATATAATAATAAGACATGCGGTCTGGGACACATGTTAACTAGGTTGTGTTTTAAGTAGTACCATTCTTAGCACTTTAATCTCTGTAACTCCCCCTATTTGGGTAGGTCTATACGGCCTGGATAATTACCCATACAAAATATAATAATAAGATATCTGCTCTGGGTCTTGGACCCATGGTAACTATGTTGTGTTAAATAGTAATGTCCTTAGCATTTTAATAGCTGTTACTCACCCTATCGGTGGCGGTCTATATGGCCTGCATGATTACCCTTACAAAATATAATAACAAAACATGCGGTCTGGGACCCATGGTAACTAGGTTGTGTTAAGTAGTAATTTCCTTAGCATTTTGATACCTGTTAGGGGAGGTCTATATGGCCTGCATGATTACCCTTACAAAATATAATAACAAAACATGCTGTCTGGGACCCATGGTAACTAGTTTGTATTAAGTATTACTCTTCTTAGCATTTTAATACCTGTTACTCACCCTATCGTGAGAGGTCTATACGGCCTGCATGATTACCCAAAATATAATAATAAGACATCTGCTCTGGGTCTGGGACCAATGGTAACTAGGTTGTGTTAAGTAGTACTGTTCTTAGCATTTTAATACCTGTTACACCCTGTCGGGGGAGGTCTATATGGCCTGCATGATTACCCTTACAAAATATAATAACAAGACATGCGGTCTGGGACCCATGGTAACTAGGTTGTGTAAAGTAGTACTCTTCTTAGCATTTTAATACCTGTTACTCACCCTATCGGGGGAGGTCTATATGACCTGCATGATTAACTGAACAAAATATAATAATAAGACATATGCTCTGGGACCCATGGTCACTTTGTGTTAAGTAGTACTGTTCTTAGCATTTCAATACCTGTTACTCACTTTATTGGGGGAGGTCTATATGGCCTGCATGATTACCCTTACAAAATATAATAACAAAACATATGCTCTGGGACCCATGGTAACTAAGTTGTGTTAAGTAGTACTGTTCTTAGCAGTTTAAAACCTGTTACAACACCGAATGGTGGCAGGTCTATCTGGCCTTCATGATTAGCCGCACCCAAACCCAAAAAAAAGCCAAGCGGTCTTGGACTAACACCCATGGCTAACTCGGTTGTTTCAATTAGTACTATTCTTAGCACTTTCATCCCTGTAACTTCCAGGCCTCTCGGGGGTGGTCTACATGGCCATCATGATTAGCCTAACCAAATACTACAATCCAACCTTGGCTCAGTCTTCATAGGCCCTTCATTGGCTGTATTTTGGTAGTACTGTTCTTATTAGTTTAATACCTGATACAACACCGAATGGTGGCAGCTCTATATGGCCTGCATGATTAGCTGCACCCAAAGCCAAAAAAAAGCCAAGCGGTCTTGGACTAACACCCATGGCTAACTCGGTTGTTTCTAGTTGTACTATTCTTAGCACTTTCATCTCATCCCTGTTACTTCCAGGCTTCTCGGTGGTGGTCTACATGCCCATCATGATTATCCTAACAAAGTACAACAATAAAACCTTGGCTCTTGAAAGCCTGTTAATTGGCTTTATTTTGGTAATTCTGTTCTTATTAGTTTAATACCTGATACAACACCGAATGGTGGCAGCTCTATATGGCCTGCATGATTAGCCGCACCCAAAGCCAAAAAAAAGCCAAGCGGTCTTTGACTAACACCCATGGATAACTCGGTTGTTTCTAGTTGTACTATTCTTAGCACTTTCATCTCATCCCTGTTACTTCCAGGCCTCTCGGTGGTGGTCTACATGCCCATCATGATTATCCTAACAAAGTACAACAATAAAACCTTGGCTCTTGAAAGCCTGTTAATTGGCTTTATTTTGGTAATTCTGTTCTTATTAGTTTAATACCTGATACAACACCGAATGGTGGCAGCTCTATATGGCCTGCATGATTAGCCGCACCCAAAGCCAAAAAAAAGCCAAGCGGTCTTTGACTAACACCCATGGATAACTCGGTTGTTTCTAGTTGTACTATTCTTAGCACTTTCATCTCATCCCTGTTATTTCCAGGCCTCTCGGTGGTGGTCTACATGCCCATCATGATTATCCTAACAAAGTACAACAATAAAACCTTGGCTCTTGAAAGCCTGTTAATTGGCTTTATTTTGGTAATTCTGTTCTTATTAGTTTAATACCTGATACAACACCGAATGGTGGCAGCTCTATCTGGCCTTCATGATTAGCCGCACCCAAACCCAAAAAAAAGACAAGCGGTCTTGGACTAACACCCATGGCTAACTCGGTTGTTTCAATTAGTACTATTCTTAGCACTTTCATCCCTGTAACTTCCAGGCCTCTCGGGGGTGGTCTACATGGCCATCATGATTAGCCTAACCAAATACTACAATCCAACCTTGGCTCAGTCTTCATAGGCCCTTCATTGGCTGTATTTTGGTAGTACTGTTCTTATTAGTTTAATACCTGATACAACACCGAATGGTGGCAGCTCTATATGGCCTGCATGATTAGCCGCACCCAAAGCCAAAAAAAAGCCAAGCGGTCTTGGACTAACACCCATGGCTAACTCGGTTGTTTCTAGTTGTACTATTCTTAGCACTTTCATCTCATCCCTGTTACTTCCAGGCTTCTCGGTGGTGGTCTACATGCCCATCATGATTATCCTAACAAAGTACAACAATAAAACCTTGGCTCTTGAAAGCCTGTTAATTGGCTTTATTTTGGTAATTCTGTTCTTATTAGTTTAATACCTGATACAACACCGAATGGTGGCAGCTCTGAATGGCCTGCATGATTAGCCGCACCCAAAGCCAAAAAAAAGCCAAGCGGTCTTTGACTAACACCCATGGATAACTCGGTTGTTTCTAGTTGTACTATTCTTAGCACTTTCATCTCATCCCTGTTACTTCCAGGCCTCTCGGTGGTGGTCTACATGCCCATCATGATTATCCTAACAAAGTACAACAATAAAACCTTGGCTCTTGAAAGCCTGTTAATTGGCTTTATTTTGGTAATTCTGTTCTTATTAGTTTAATACCTGATACAACACCGAATGGTGGCAGCTCTATATGGCCTGCATGATTAGCCGCACCCAAAGCCAAAAAAAAGCCAAGCGGTCTTTGACTAACACCCATGGATAACTCGGTTGTTTCTAGTTGTACTATTCTTAGCACTTTCATCTCATCCCTGTTACTTCCAGGCCTCTCGATGGTGGTCTACATGCCCATCATGATTATCCGAACAAAGTACAACAATAAAACCTTGGCTCTTGAAACCTGTTAATTGGCTTTATTTTGGTAGTTCTGTTCTTATTAGTTTAATACCTGATACAACACCGAATGGTGGCAGCTCTATATGGCCTGCATGATTAGCCGCACCCAAAGCCAAAAAAAAGCCAAGCGGTCTTGGACTAACACCCATGGCTAACTCGGTTGTTTCAAGTAGTACTATTCTTAGCACTTTCATCTCATCCCTGTTACTTCCAGGCCTCTCGGTGGTGGTCTACATGGCCATCATGATTAGCCTAACCAAATACTACAATCCAACCTTGGCTCAGTCTTCATAAGGCCCTTCATTGGCTGTATTTTGGTAGTACTGTTCTTATTAGTTTAATACCTGATACAACACCGAATGGTGGCAGCTCTATATGGCCTGCATGATTAGCCGCACCCAAAGCCAAAAAAAAGCCAAGCGGTCTTGGACTAACACCCATGGCTAACTCGGTTGTTTCAAGTAGTACTATTCTTAGCACTTTCATCTCATCCCTGTTACTTCCAGGCCTCTCGGCGGTGGTCTACATGCCCATCATGATTATCCTAACAAAGTACAACAATAAAACCTTGGCTCTTGAAAGCCTGTTAATTGGCTTTATTTTGGTAGTTCTGTTCTTATTAGTTTAATACCTGATACAACACCGAATGGTGGCAGCTCTATATGGCCTGCATGATTAGCCGCACCCAAAGCCAAAAAAAAGCCAAGCGGTCTTGGACTAACACCCATGGCTAACTCAGTTGTTTCAAGTAGTACTATTCTTAGCACTTTCATCTCATCCCTGTTACTTTCAGGCCTCTCGGTGGTGGTCTACAAGGCCATCATGATTAGCCTAACCAAATACTACAATCCAACCTTGGCTCAGTCTTCATAAGGCCCTTCATTGGCTGTATTTTGGTAGTACTGTTCTTATTAGTTTAATACCTGATACAACACCGAATGGTGGCAGCTCTATATGGCCTGCATGATTAGCCACACCCAAAGCCAAAAAAAAGCCAAGCGGTCTTGGACTAACACCCATGGCTAACTCGGTTGTTTCAAGTTGTACTATTCTTAGCACTTTCATCTCATCCCTGTTACTTCCAGGCCTCTCGGGGGTGGTCTACATGGCCATCATGATTACCCTCACCAAAATATAACAACCCCATGGCTAACTCTGTTGTTTCAAGTTGTACTATTCTTAGCACTTTCATCTCATCCCTTACTTCCATGCCTCTCGGGGGTGGTCTACGTGGCCATCATGATTACCCTCACCGGCCTGGCACAAAGGCTGGCAGGCAGGAGGAAAGTGCAATTCAATGGCACGAGCAAACTGAGGATTCAGAATAACAATCCAAAATGTTTTAATTTTAATTATTAACAATACTGTGACAACAAATAAGATTGGTGTAACTAGTTGGCAAGTCGGCCTGGCACACAGGCTGGCAGGCAGGAGGAAAATGCAATTCAAGGACACTAGTAGACTGAATATTGACAGTCAAAACAGTGATGATTGACAATTTTTGAAATACTGTTAAAATAAATATGATTGCTGGGAATAATTGGCTAGTTGGGCCTGGCACACAGGCTGGCAGGCAGGAGGAAAGTGCAATTCAATGGCACGAGCAAACTGAGGATTCAGAACAACAATTAATTTTTTTTTAAATTTTAATTATTAAGAATACTGTGACAACAAATATGATTGGTGTAAATAGTTGGAAAGTCGGCCTGGCACACAGGCTGCCAGGCAGAAGGAAAGTGCAATTCAATGGCACGAGCAAACTGAGGATTCAGAACAACAATCAAATTTTTTTTTATTTTAATTATTAACAATACTGTGACAACAAATATGATGGGTGTAAATAGTTGGCAAGTCGGCCCGGCACACAGGCTGGCAGGCAGGAGGAAAGTGCAATTCAATGGCACGAGCAAACTTAGGATTCAGAACAACAATTAAAAAAAAATTAATTTTAATTAATGACAATACTGTGACAACAAATATGATTGCTGGCACTAATTGGCTAGTTGGGCCTGGCACACAGGCTGGCAGGCAGGAGGAAAGTGCAATTCAATGGCACGAGAAAACTGAGGATTCAGAACAACAATCACATTTTTTTTTATTTTAATTAGTAACAATACTGTGACAACAATTATGATTGGTGTAAATAGTTGGCAAGACGGCCTGGTACACAGGCTGGCAGGAATGAGGAAAGTGCAATTCAATGGCACGAGAAAACTGAGGATTCTGAATAACAATCAAAAATGTTTTAATTATAATTATTAACAATACTGTGACAACAATTAAGATTGGTGTAACTAGTTGGCAAGTCGGCCTGGCACACAGGCTGGCAGGCAGGAGGAAAATGCAATTCGAGGACACTAGTAGACTGCAGATTGACAGTCAAAACAGTGATGATTGAAAATTTTTGCAATACTGTTAAAAGAAATATGATTGCTGGCACTAATTGGCTAGTTGGGCCTGGCACACAGGCTGGCAGGCAGGAGGAAAGTGCAATTCAATGGCACGAGAAAACTGAGGATTCAGAATAACAAGCAAAAATTTTTAAATTTTAATTATTAACAATACTGTTACAACAATTATGATTGGTGTAAATAGTTGGCAAGTCGGCCTGGCACACAGGCTGGCAGGCAGGAGGAAAGTGCAATTCAATGGCACGAGCAAACTAACGGCTAGATTTAGAGTTTTGTCGGTAACGACCCGCGTAGCTAATGCTGGCTTTTTTCTGGCCGCACCTTTTAAATAACTCTGGTATTGAGAGTCCACAGAATGGCTGCGTTAGGCTCCAAAAAAGGAGCGTAGAGCATATTTAACGCAACTTCAACTCTCGATACCAGAGTTGCTTACGGACGCGGCCAGCCTCAAAAACGTGCTCGTGCACGATTCCCCCATAGAAAACAATGGGGCTGTTTGAGCTGAAAAAAAACCTAACACCTGCAAAAAAGCAGCGTTCAGCTCCTAACGCAGCCCCATTGTTGTCTATGGGGAAACACTTCCTACGTCTGCACCTAACACCCTAACATGTACCCCGAGTCTAAACACCCCTAACCTTACACTTATTAACCCCTATTCTGCCGCCCCCGCTATCGCTGACACCTGCATATTATTTTTAACCCCTAATCTGCCGCTCCGTAAACCACCGCTACTTACATTATCCCTATGTACCCCTAATCTGCTGCCCCTAACACCGCCGACCCCTATATTATATTTATTAACCCCTAATCTGCCCCCCACAACGTCGCCTCCACCTGCCTACACTTATTAACCCCTAATCTGCCGAGCGGACCGCACCGCTATTATAATAAAGTTATTAACCCCTAATCCGCCTCACTAACCCTATAATAAATAGTATTAACCCCTAATCTGCCCTCCCTAACATCGCCGACACCTAACTTCAAACATTAACCCCTAATCTGCCGACTGGAGCTCACCGCTATTCTAATAAATGTATTAACCCCTAAAGCTAAGTCTAACCCTAACACTAACACCCCCCTAAATTAAATATAATTTAAATCTAACGAAATTAATTAACTCATTAAATAAATTATTCCTATTTAAAGCTAAATACTTACCTGTAAAATAAATCCTAATATAGCTACAATATAAATTATATTTATATTATAGCTATTTTAGGATTTATATTTATTTTACAGGTAACTTTGTATTTATTTTAACCAGGTACAATAGCTACAATAGTTAAAATAATTACAAAATTACCTGTAAAATAAATCCTAACCTAAGTTACAATTAAACCTAACACTACACTATCAATAAATTAATTAAATAAAATACCTACAATTACCTACAATTAAACCTAACACTACACTATCAATAAATTAATTTAATACAATATCTACAAATAAATACAATGAAATAAACTAACTAAAGTACAAAAAATAAAAAAGAACTAAGTTACAAAAAATAAAAAAATATTTACAAACATCAGAAAAATATTACAACAATTTTAAACTAATTACACCTACTCTAAGCCCCCTAATAAAATAACAAAGACCCCCAAAATAAAACAATGCCCTACCCTATTCTAAATTACTAAAGTTCAAAGCTCTTTTACCTTACCAGCCCTGAACAGGGCCCTTTGCGGGGCATGCCCCAAAGAATTCAGCTCTTTTGCCTGTAAAAAAAACACATACAATACCCCCCCCCAACATTACAACCCACCACCCACATACCCCTAATCTAACCCAAACCCCCCTTAAATAAACCTAACACTAAGCTCCTGGAGATCTTCCTACCTTATTTTCACCATACCAGGTTCACCGATCGATCCAGAAGAGCTCCTCCGATGTCATGATCCAAGCCCAAGCGGGGGGCTGAAGATGTCCATGATCCGGCTGAAGTCATCATCCAAGCTGGAGCTGAAGAGGTGGATGATCCGGCTGAAGTCATCATCCAAGCGGGAGCTGAAGAGGTCCATGATCCGGCTAAAGTCTTCTATCAACGGCATCTTCAATCTTCTTTCTTCCGGATCCATCTTGCAGACCTCCGACGCGGAACATCCTGCTGGCCCGACGGACTACCGACAAATGAAGGCTCCTTTAAGGGACGTCATCCAAGATGGCGTCCCTCGAATTCCGATTGGCTGATAGGATTCTATCAGCCAATCGGAATTAAGGTAGGAAAATTCTGATTGGCTGCCCCGCAAAGGGCCCTGTTCAGGGCTGGTAAGGTAAAAGAGCTTTGAACTTTAGTAATTTAGAATAAGGTAGGGCATTTTTATATTTTGGGGGTCTTTGTTATTTTATTAGGGGGCTTAGAGTAGGTGTAATTAGTTTAAAATTGTTGTAATATTTTTCTGATGTTTGTAAATATTTTTTTATTTTTTGTAACTTAGTTCTTTTTTATTTTTTGTACTTTAGTTAGTTTATTTCATTGTATTTATTTGTAGATATTGTATTTAATTAATTTATTGATAGTGTAGTGTTAGGTTTAATTGTAGGTAATTGTAGGTATTTTATTTAATTAATTTATTGATAGTGTAGTGTTAGGTTTAATTGTAACTTAGGTTAGGATTTATTTTACAGGTAATTTGTAATTATTTTAACTAGGTAACTATTAAATAGTTCTAAACTATTTAATAGCTATTGTACCTGGTTAAAATAAATACAAAGTTACCTGTAAAATAAATATAAATCCTAAAATAGCTATAATATAAATATAATTTATATTGTAGCTATATTAAGATTTATTTTACAGGTAAGTATTTAGCTTTAAATAGGAATCATTTATTTAATAAGAGTTAATTTATTTCGTTAGATTTAAATTATATTTAATTTAGGGGGGTGTTAGTGTTAGGGTTAGACTTAGCTTTAGGGGTTAATACATTTATGAGAATAGCGGTGAGCTCCAGTCGGCAGATTAGGGGTTAATGTTTGAAGTTAGGTGTCGGCGATGTTAGGGAGGGCAGATTAGGGGTTAATACTATTTATTATAGGGTTAGTGAGGCGGATTAGGGGTTAATAACTTTATTATAACAGCGGTGCGGTCCGCTCGGCAGATTAGGGGTTAATAAGTGTAGGCAGGTGGAGGCGACATTGTGGGGGGCAGATTTGGGGTTAATAAATATAATATAGGGGTCGGCGTTGTTAGGGGCAGCAGATTAGGGGTACATAAGGATAACGTAAGTAGCGGCGCTTTGTGGTCGGCAGATTAGGGGTTAATTATTGTAGGTAGCTGGCGTCGACGTTGTGGGGGGCAGGTTAGGGGTTAATAAATATAATACAGGGGTCGGCGGTGTTAGGGGCAGCAGATTAGGGGTACATAAGGATAACGTAGGTGGCGGTCGGCAGATTAGGGGTTAAAAAAATTTAATCGAGTGGCAGCGATGTGGGGGGACCTCGGTTTAGGGGTACATAGGTAGTTTATGGGTGTTAGTGTACTTTAGAGCACAGTAGTTAAGAGCTTTATAAACCGGCGTTAGCCCAGAAAGCTCTTAACTACTGACTTTTTTCTGCGGCTGGAGTTTTGTCGTTAGATTTCTAACGCTCACTTCAGACACGACTCTAAATACCGGAGTTAGAAAGATCCCATTGAAAAGATAGGATACGCAAATGACGTAAGGGGATCTGCGGTATGGAAAAGTCGCGGCTGAAAAATGAGAGTTAGACCCTTTCCTGACTGACTCCAAATACCGGCGGTAGCCTAAAACCAGCGTTAGGAGCCTCTAACGCTGGTTTTCACGGCTACCGCCAAACTCTAAATCTAGGCCTAAGGATTCAGAATAACAATCCAAAAATTTTTATTTTTAATTATTAACAATACTGTGACAACAAATAAGATTGTTGTAACTAGTTGGCAAGTCGGCCTGGAACACAGGCTGGCAGGCAGGAGAAAAATGCAATTCAAGGACACTAGTAGACTGCAGATTGACAGTCAAAACAGTGATGATTGACAATTTTTGCAAGACTGTTAAAATAAATATGATTGCTGGCACTAATTGGCTAGTTGGGCCTGGCACACAGGCTGGCAGGCAGGAGGGAAATGCAATTCAATGGCACAAGAAAACTGAGGATTCAGAATAACAATCAAAAATTTTTTAATTTTAATAATTAACAATACTGTGACAACAATTATGATTGGTGAAAATAGTTGGCAAGTCGGCCTGGAACACAGGCTGGCAGGCAGGAGGAAAATGCAATTCAAGGGCACTAGGAGACTGCAGATTCACAGTCAAAACAGTGATGATTTACAATTTTTTAAAGACTGTTAAAAGAAATATGATTGCTAGCACTACTTGGCTAGTTGGGCCTGGCACACAGGCTGCCAGGCAGGAGGAAAGTGCGATTCAATGGCACGAGAAACCTGAGGATTCAGAATAACAATCAAATAATTTTTTATTTTAAATAATAACAATACTGTGACAACAAATATGATTGGTGTAACTAGTTGGCAAGTCGGCCTGGCAAACAGGCTGGCAGGCAGGAGGGAACTGCAATTCAATGGCACTACTAGACTACAGATTCACAGTCAAAAAAGTGATGATTTACAATTTTTTCAATACTGTTTAAACAACTATAATTGGTGGCACTAATTGGATAGTTGGGACTGGCACACATGCTGCCAGGCAGGAGGAAACTGCAATTCAATGGCACTAGGAGACTGAAGATTTGCAGACAAAAAAAATTATGATTTAAAATGTTTTATATACTGTTACAAGAAATATGATTGGTGGCACTAATTGGCTAGTTGGGCCTGGCACACAGGCTGCCAGGCAGGAGGAAAGTGCAATTCAATGCAACAAGCCAAATGATGAATCACAATCGAACAATGTTTAATTTTAAATATTAACTGTACTGTAACAACAACTATGATTGGTGGCACTAATTGGCTAGTTTGGGCCTGGCACACAGGCTGGCAGGCAGGAGGAAACTGCAATTCAATGGCACTAGGAGACTGAATATTTGCAGTCAAAAAATTTATGATTTTAAATTTTTTATATACTGTTACAAGAATTATGATTGGTGGCACTAATTGGCTAGTTGGGCCTGGAAAACATGCTGGCAGGCAGGAGGAAAGTGCAATTCAATGGCACGAGCAAACTGATGAATCACAAGCGAAAATTTTTGTAATTTTTAAAGATTAACAATACTGTTACAACAACTATGATTGGTGGCACTAATTGGCTAGTTGGGCCTGGCACGCAGGCTGGCAGGCAGGAGGGAACTGTAATTCAATGGCACTACTAGACTGCAGATTCACAGTCAAAAAAGTGATGATTCACAATGTTTTCAATACTGTTACAACAACTATGATTGGTGGCACTAATTGGCTAGTTGGGCCTGGCACACAGGCTGGCAGATATGAGTCGTGGATGGTAGGTAGGGCAGCATTTAACACAGTATGCTGTGTAAGTGAGAAAAACACAGGCCTGATAGAAAATTAAGTTAGATTACACTAGCAAAATAATTTAAAATTTTATCTTTTAATATTAAAATAATGTTAAGAAGTGAACTGCACATATGAGTGGTCGCACTGGCTGGCTGCTATGTAGGGCAGCAATTAACAACAGTATGCTGTGTAAGTCAGATAGACAGTTAGACACAGGCCTGATAGAAAATAAAATTACATTACACTAGCATAATGATTTAAAGATTTTTTGGGGGAATTTAAAGAAAAAAGTTAAGCACATATGAGTCATGGCTGATAGCCTTGGAAGGGCAGCTATTAAAAACAGTAGGCTCTGTAAGTCAGATACACACACGCCTGATAGAAAATACTATTAGATTACACTAGAAAAATGATTTAATTTTTTTTTGGGGGGGGAATTAAAAAAAGGTTAAACACATATGAGTCGTGGCTCATAGACTAGGGAGGGCAGCAAGTAAACACAGTATGCTCTGTATGTCAGCAAAACACACAGGCCTGATAGAAAATGATATCAGATTACACTAACAAAAAAATTTAAACTTTGTTTTTTTACATTTAAAATAAGGTGAAGAAGATATGAGTGGTGGCTACTTGGCACAGAGCAATTAACCACAAGACTGAAAAAAAATGAAGTATATTAATGCTGTGTAAGCCTGACAGACACAGGCCTGATAGAAAATGTAATTAGATTACACTAGCAAAATGATTTAAACAATTTTTTTTAAATTTAAAATAATGTTATAAACAGATATTAACACTGGTGGCTGGCACAGAGCAATGAACCAGAGTATATGCTGTGTGACACAGACCTGATAGAAAATGAAAATAAATTACACTAGCAAAATAATTAAAAAATGTTGTTGGTTAAATTTAAACTAATGTTGTTAGGCAGATATCAGTGGTGGCAGTAATCACAGCATATGCTGTGAGCCTCACATACAGGCTGAAAGCCAGGCAAATGCTAATAAAAATACGGAAAAAAAATGGCTTGAATTATAGCCCTAAAAAGGGCTTTTTGGGGTGCTGTCCTTGCAGCAGAGATGAGATGAGTCCTTCTGGACTGTAGTGGACACTAAATACACTAGCCTAGCTATCTATTTCCCTATAATGTCAGCAGCACAAAAACAACACGTCCTCTCACTAAGAAAGCAAGGTCGTTATGAGTCTAAAATGGTGGCTTCCAAGGAGCTGGGAGGGTCTGTGTGGGAGTGTCTGATGCTGATTGGCTCTAATGTGTCAGAAGGCTGTGACATACAGGGTCAAAGTTTCCTCAATGATGACACATAGGGGGCGGATCGAACATCGCATGTGTTCGCCCACAGCCGCGAACGCGAACATACTATGTTCGCCGTGAACCGTTCGCGGGCGAACCGTTCGGGACATCACTACCTACCTAGGTATCCCTTCAACAAAGAATAACATGGGGAAAAAGCTAATTTTATAAAAGGAATAAATTAAAAACTTTTTACAAAGTGTACTAATTTTAAAAAATGACCATACAGTTTTGATAGTCTTGGGAGAGACCTGGAAGCTAAAATTGAATTGATATAGCCAGCGTACAAAAGCCTGAAACACAATCTATTGGGAATCGCCTTTTTGGCTATTTATCTGGTTGTAAAGGCCACTTTTCAATTTGACTCAATCACAATAGCATACTTTCGGCTCTTTCCTGGACCTGTGAACTTATTTTCTAAAACTTCACCATAAAGAGATTTGAGAGCGAACGGCAAGGTAAATTAAAACAATGTCTTTATTGATCCAAAAGTTAAAAGCTGATGGTACAAACAGCGGAGAAAGTTGCACACAAGCACCTGGGGTAGGCAAGCTTACGCGTTTCGGCTGTTAGGCCGTAATCATAGCATGAGGTAGCCTATACCAGGTGAAGCTTATATACACACACAATTAATAAACATCACAGGTTAAAGGTTAAAATAACTCCCCTTGGTGAATTAACATTTGGTGTGCCAGAAACCAATAGTGGAACAAATAATATGAAATATTATATTGTTATGTAAATACATAATTGGGAAAGGGAATATTGAATCAATGAATGAAACCATTATAGTGTAAATATTGTAAAACATATTGCATAGTGAAACAGGATAATTCTAACGACCCTACAAAAATAAAGACTATAGATGATAAGTAATACAGCACAATACATATGTATATGTATACACATGTCTTCAATAAGTATATATATACAGGATAGATCTTAGGTAAGCAATCAATACATATGCTAATATCAAGGCTACAAAATGTCATTGGTGCCATAGAATCAAATGCATGTGACTATAAGTATATATGTGACACCATACAAACTATATCTTCAGCAGAGTAACCCTATAAATTATAGGAACATATATATGTATATATGGGGGTAATCTATGGTGATGCCATATGTCTACGAATCCGGCCTATGAAAGAACTAAGATATAATTAACCCAAACAATTTATAAATCCTTGTTAATCATATAAGTGCCCTCTCTGAGCTATAACATCCAGATCGGTAACTGGATAAATTCATATGGTAACTGATGAGTGTACTGATGGTATGCAAATCATCTACAGAGTATCTTGTGCTGTAAGTAATGTGTATATAAATGATAAACATAAAGGGAAGCGGAAGAGCAAGATATTTTTACTATGTTGCTTAGGAAATAAGCTCGATACGCTAGAGGATGCAGGAGTACTATTCGTTACTGCCCTCAGAGACTGAAACTGATCCTGGTTCTGATCTATCACGAATCTTCTCTACTGACAAATCATTCTTCACTCTCAGTGAACTCTTTGATGATATTGAAAAGTTAAAAATTAAAGAGATTAAATTGCAATGGGACATTTGGTCTATCAACAAATATATTGAGCTAAGGATTATTCCCAGAGGTCTGAGGATAAATAAGTTTCCTACCTTTGACACTGATGATAAGGACTTTATGGAGGCCTGGAATAATATCCTATTTGATTGCTCGCTAAGATTAATGTCCCTGTTATGTGATTTTAAAACCAGAATGCTTGTCTTAGTTAGAGAAGAAATCTGCTTGTTACAAATTGAGCTAAATTCTAGACAAAATAATGCAGATTATGGTAAATTTGATCTAGTATTAATGAATGTGATGTCTGACATTAAAAAACAGGTTATTGACATTAAACATGCCAAATATATACATGACCAAACTGATTACAACACAAACACTATATATATATGGAACAGGAGTAAGTGATCTTACACTAGATGACAACAAAACCAAAACAGAAGAGGGAACAGAGGTCGTAGAAGTGGAAGAGGTGGTGGTAGACAGTCTCAGGTCAGGTTTTCAGACACAGAAGCTGAGTCAGGTGATGATGGATCAGGTACCAGTGGGGATGAAACAGTATCTACGACTAGAGTAAAGAGTATCCTTAAGAATACTCCAGTAATTGAGCAGGCTGTTGTTAAATCTAAAAATACATATTCAAATGTAGCTCATATAAACTCTGGAAGTAGATACTGTACCACTGTTTTACCTGAAGTAATACATCAGCCCAATACATCCTCTAACAGTAATATAACTTGTACTGGCATTGAGAGAAGTGCAACTAATGTTAATTCAGACAATGACAACTCCCAACTTGAACAGGTTTTTTCCTTGCCCCAGAGCAAACCAGACAGGGGAGGGAACCTGAATCCAATCAAACAAGGTTATCAGTTGAGAGAGAACAGACAAACGAAGTACAAATAAATTGTGTGATTAACCTTTCTAGCACTGATCTCTCTGATGCCCAGTCGCGAGTACTAGGACTTGGCCTAGGGTTTGTTCCCTCAACTAATTTTAATCTATTCAAGACAGTTATTGATGTGAATAGGTTAATTCGTAATATCACTTTAAAAGGCCATTTCTCTGGTGCCAGCAACGAGACATCTGAGCAGCCAGTGATGAAGAATTGGGTTAACAATAATTTTAACACTGACCTCTCCTTCACTGAAACTTGTGATTTGATTTCCCTTAGTCATCTAATGGTTGAAGGCAATAAAAGTCCTTCTAGGTTTTACCCCATTCACAGCAGGGGGAACATCATTGAAGGGTTCTATAGAAGAATAGAAAGGGATCTAAGAGCCTTATCTATGACTACTAGGGACACACCACAAAATTTGAGTAAGACCGAAAAAATAGCCCTTGAACAACTGACTAACAATCAGGATATTGTCGTGCGTAATGCAGACAAGGGAGGCTCGGTGGTTGTCTAAAATAAAAATGACTACATACAGGAGGCACTAAGACAATTGGAAGATCCTGAGTAACCCCACGAGAAGGTTCCAAAGGGAACTAAAACACCTGGTGGATGATGGAATGGAACAGGGATTTTTAGACTCTGACACAGCCACTTATATCTATGTAGAGTATCCAGTTACCCCAGTCTTCCATCATCTACCGAAGGTGCATAAGTCCCTTCAGAACGTAAAAGGTCGCCCCATAGTCAGTGGGATTGGGTCTCTTTTTGAGCACCTTTCCCAATGGCTTGACATGATATTGCAACCATTCGTGGTGGCCCTACCAAGCTTTCTACGAGATACCAAACATTTGGTGAACTTGGTAGATAATTTTGTCTGGAATAATGCTCTCCATAGTTGGGTAACTGTGGACGTTATCGCCCTCTATACGTCCATTCCCCATGATAAAGGTATGGAAGCTATTTCATTCTTCCTTAAGGAATGGTCTGATTTCTCTGAGGACTTCCAAAGGTATGTCCTAAGGGTGGCCTTATTCCTCTTAACACATATTTTTTTTGAATTTGAGGGTACTTTCTATCTCCAAAGATGTGGAACAGCTATGGGGGCCAAGTTTGCCCCCTCTTATGCCAACCTATTCATCGGTTGGTGGGAGCTGTCCCACATCTTTGGAGACGGAAACCCTTACAGGCCTGAGATAGCGTTTTTTCGTCGTTTCATCGACGATGTGATTCTGATCTGGAGTGGTAGTGAACTAAATTTGGAATTGTTCATTAAACATATCAATACAAATAGTATTGGTCTGAAGTTCACCCATGAGACAGATATGATCAAGATAAATTTTCTTGATATAACACTTCTGATGGAACAATCGCCACCAGTCTCTACAGAAAACCCATCTCTGGCAACTCATTGCTACACGCAAAGAGTTGCCACCCTAAACACGTACCCTATGCGATAGCTAAGGGACAATTGATTCGGGTTAAACGGAATTATACAGACATAAAATATTGTCAGTACCAGATGAAGGAGGTTAACAAACGTTTGTTACAAAGGGGTTACCCACGTAGCACAGTCAAGAGAGCCTTCAATGATGTCTCTAAACTACATAGATCTGATTTAATCAGAGACAAACAAAAGAAAGAGAAAACACATAAGGGTGTTACTTTTGTCACTGACTTTAGTTCCCAATATGAAGAAGTATGCAATATAGTTAAAAATCATTTCAAAATGCTTGTTGCGGATGACAGATTGATAGATTGTGTACAAGAGGGGGTCAGATGTTCCTATCGCAGGAATCGGACACTGGGCAACATTTTGTCACCCACGGTCCTTATGAAGCCATCACTACAAACTAGTTCATGGCTTACCCACAAAGGGTCATACAGGTGCGGCAGCTCCAGATGTGGGGCATGTGAGTACCTGATAGTATCTGATACCTTCATATCTACCAAAACTGGCAAAATCTATGATATTAATTTCTGTCTTAACTGCACCTCTACCTATGTTATATATTGCATAACATGCACAGTTTGTGGCAAACAATACACAGGACTTACGACGAGGGATGTTAGATCTTGAGTGAGAGAACATCTCTCTACCATTAGAGTGGGCAAAGCATCTACCCCACTGGTACACCACTTTTCAGTGGTTTACAATAAGGAATTGTCCTGCTTCTCCTGGCAACCCATTGATACGGTCCCTTATCCCAAGAGGGGAGGTGATAGGGATACTATCTTGGGGAAGCGGGAGATGCTGTGGATTTTTAAATTGGAGACCAAAATTCCGCATGGACTAAACTCCGAATTTGACCTTATTAACTACTGGGAATAAAAATATCCCATTTCTAGTGTGTAGAATCATACCATCCTCTAGCGTATCAAGCTTATTTCCTAAGCAACATAGTAAAAATATCTTGCTCTTCCGCTTCCCTTTATTTTCATCATTTATATACACATTACTTACAGCACAAGATACTCTGTAGATGATTTGCATACCATCAGTACACTCATCAGTTACCATATGAATTTATCCAGTTACCGATCTGGATGTTATAGCTCAGAGAGGGCACTTATATGATTAACAAGGATTTATAAATAGTTTGGGTTAATTATATCTTAGTTCTTTCATAGGCCGGATTCGTAGTCATATGGCATCACCATAGATTACCCCCATATATACATATATATGTTCCTATAATTTATAGGGTTACTCTGCTGAAGATATAGTTTGTATGGTGTCACATATATACTTATAGTCACATGCATTTGATTCTATGGCACCAATGACATTTTGTAGCCTTGATATTAGCATATGTATTTATTGCTTACCTAAGATCTATCCTGTATATATATACTTATTGAAGACATGTGTATACATATACATATGTATTGTGCTGTATTACTTATCATCTATAGTCTTTATTTTTGTAGGGTCGTTAGAATTATCCTGTTTCACTATGCAATATGTTTTACAATATTTACACTATAATGGTTTCATTCATTGATTCAATATTCCCTTTCCCAATTATGTATTTACATAACAATATAATATTTCATATTATTTGTTCCACTATTGGTTTCTGGCACACCAAATGTTAATTCACCAAGGGGAGTTATTTTAACCTTTATCCTGTGATGTTTATTAATTGTGTGTGTATATAAGCTTCACCTGGTATAGGCTACCTCATGCTATGATTACGGCCTAACAGCCGAAACGCGTAAGCTTGCCTACCCCAGGTGCTTGTGTGCAACTTTCTCCGCTGTTTGTACCATCAGCTTTTAACTTTTGGATCAATAAAGACATTGTTTTAATTTACCTTGCCGTTCGCTCTCAAATCTCTTTATGGTGAAGTTACTATTGCCTGTTTGAGCGATACGGCACCCTGCCTAAGAAGTCCTCTACCTGTTTCAAGCTCCCGGTTTGTTACGGGATTTACCTCACTCTTTTGACTATCGTTGATGAGCCAAGGGAACCTCCTGAATCTTCATTGGCTGACATGGTGATGACACTCGGGTAACACGCCCCCAGCAACAAAGCGTAGGATCTGATTGAACGACCCATAGGACGCCAGCGTGTATGCAACACGCCCCCTCGCCTGGTCGACTGGGAGTTCAGCGTCTCTCCGCTTTCCACCTGTCCCACGACCGCAGCCTGGTTCTGCGGGAAAGTATATCAGGAGCCATCGAATAACCACGGACCCATCCTTCTTTTTTATAGAGCATAACCGTAAGTCACAAGGACTCTATCTTTGGTGGTGAGACACCTAATAAACTTTTGGGTTAAATGTACAAGCATTACTAAGTGAATTGAACTGAGGTAATTGCCTCTCCACCGGTGTACAGTCTTTATATTTAGACTTTGTACATAAGAGCAGAGGATTTTATTCTGTTATATGATATCTCTCCCCATTTTGTATCTTGTTGGTTTAACACATATTTTCTAAAAACCCTATTTTAACTATGGGGCTGAAAAGTTCTCAGTGATCACAATCTATTTTCAAGAGAATTCGTAACACATTTTAGACACCAGTTTTGACTTTTCAAACTTGACACCTGAAGGCACTTGATAAATCCTCTAAAGGGCATTTGGAAAATCTTTACAACAATTTCATTCATATTTGGAAACAGTCTGTTATAGGGATAGAAAAAGGCCACATGAGACATTGTAGAAGTCTAGTGGACGAGCCTTCATGCACAGTCTAAACATGATCACAACAGTGTGTTTCAAGGTTTTACTGCCTACATTATTAAACTTCTAAACATAGGCATACCTTTATGACCAGGTTTTATAGGGGATGTGCATCCGTGCACAAACATGATCACTTCAGTGCACTTCAAGGTTCATTTGACTACATTAATAAACTTGAAAACATAGACATGCCTTCATGACTGTGTTTTATAGGGAGCGTGAATCCATTCACAAACATGATCACAGTGCATTTCAAACTGACTCTCGTATGTCCAGGGGCTGCATACAGTATTTGGTTCACTGGAGTTGCTACGGTCTGGAGAAGCATTCATGGGTTCCCTCCTCTGATGTTCATGCTCCCGCCATCCTCTGTGCCTTCCATGCCCATTTCTCCAATAAGCCTTTTGTCCTCCAATGGGGGAGGGGTCGTTGAGGGTAGGATACTGTCAGGTTTTTTTCCCTGCTTTGTTTGCCATGTACTGCTGGCAGCCATTTTACTCACCTCTTTTATAGAATCTGGTACAGAGTGTGTGATGCTGCTCATTTCCTGCATGCCCTCTTATGGGCAAACTGGTAAACATCAGCCGTGTGAGACAGGTTGCAGTCTCCGAATTGTGCTGTCATCACTTATTATTTAAAGGGCCTCTGTTCAGTATGCTTTGCCCTTGCGTTGTCTCAGACCTGTTTTTGAGTTCCTGTGTTCCATTTCCTGTGTATTACCTGGCTGTCTGATGTCCCTTCTGGTTCCTGATCCCTGGCTTATTCCTGATTCTGCTGTTCTACTTGTTCCTGATTCCAGCTCGTATGACTACCAGCTCTGGCTTTGACTTCTGGCTTGTTATTTGACTTGTGAACTTTTTATTATTTTTTGTTATTAATAAAGGTGTGATTATTTTTGCACTTCTTGTCTCAGTCTAATTCCTGGCACCCTGACATTGGGCTTTGTAAGGGATGTGCATCAATGCACAGACTGATCACAACAGTGCTTTTCAAGGATCTTTTGACTACATTATTAAACTTGGAGCGTGAATCCATTCACAGACATAATCACAACAGTGCATTTCAAAGTTCTTGTACCTACATTATTAAACTTGTAAACTTGGGCATACCTTCATGATCAGGTGTCAGGGTTTTTTTCCCTCCTTTGTTTGCCATGTGCTGCTGGCAGCCATTTCACTCAACTCTTTTACTGAATCTGGTACAGAGCAGAGTGTGTGATGCTGCTCATTTCCTGCACGCCCTCTTATGGCCAGACTGGTGAACATCATCCGTGTGAGACAGGTTGCAGTCTCAGAATGTGATGTCATCACTTATTATTTAATGGGCCTCTGTTCAGTATGCTTTGCCCTTGCATTGTCTCAGACTTGTTTGTGAGTTCCTGTGTTCCAGTTCTTGTGTATTACCTAGCTGTCTGACGTCCCTTCTGGTTCCTGATCCCTGGCTTGTTCCTGAGTCTGCTGTTCTCCTTGTTCCTGATTCCGGCTCTTCTGACTACTTGCTTTGGCTCCCAACTTGGCTCGTCTGACTACCAGCTCTGGCTTTGACTTCTGGCTTGTTATTTGACTTGTGAACTTTTTATTATTTGTTGTTATTAATAAAGGTGTGATTACTTTTGCACTTCTTGTCTCAGTCTGATTCCTGGCACCCTGAAATCGGGTTGTATAAGGGATGTGCATGATCAGCAGTGCATTTCAAGGTTTTTTTGACTACATTATTAAACTTGGAGCGTGAATCCATTCACAAACATGATCACAACAGTGAATTTCAAGTTCTTGTACCTACATTATTAAACTTGTAAACTTGGACATGCCTTCATGATTAGGTTTTATAAGGGATGTGCTTCAATGCACAAACATGATCACAACAGTGCTTCTCAAGGTTCTAGTGATTTTATTATTAGACTTGTAAACCTAAGCATGCCTTCAGGATTGGGTTTTTAAGGGGCATGCACCCATGCACAAACATGATCACAACAGTGCATTTTAAAGTTCTTGTGCCTACATTATGAAACTTGTGAACTTGGGCATGCCTTCATGACCGGGTTTTATAGGGGACATGCATCCATGCACAAACAGGATCACAATAGTTATTTTCAAGGTTCTAGTGCCTACATTGTTAAACTTGTAAACTCTCTTGTCTGCCGATAAATTCTCATGCCTCACTATAAACCCTCCAGTGGCCATGACCGCCTTCCCCACTTCCCTATTCACCTGCCATATAAGAGGGGGACATGGAAGGCCGTTAGTCACAGCCTTTGGCACCAACCTTCTAAACTGCGCCCACTGAAATCTGGACAATGCGTCTGCAACTATGTTCTTAACTCCCAGCACGTGCCTCGCCTCAAAGTTAATATTTAGCATCAGGCATTTCAGCACTAAATGTCAAAGGTACCTCACCACTAATGGGGAAGAAGCAGACAACTTGTTAATGGCAAAGTCAACGCTTAGGTTGTCAGACCAGAACATTATGGAATGGTCTTTCAATCGGTCGCCCCACAATTCTACTGCCACCACTATCTGAAAGAGTTCCAACAGGGTAAGGTTTCTTGTGAAACCTTGCTCGGCCCAGCTGTCAGGCCACAGTTCTGCACTCCATTCATCTTCTAAGTACGCCCCGTAGCCAAATGCTCCGGTCGCGTCCGTGTAAAGGTGCAATGCCCAACTAGATATGGGGCCTTCCCTCCACAAGAGCACCCCGTTAAACCTAACTAAGAAACACTGCCAAATGCCCAAATCCTCCCTCATATTAGACGTGATCCTGATCTGCCTACCTTTTCTCCCTCCACCTTTCAGTGGTTACTCCAAGCGTTGGTTGAAAACCCGACCCATGGGAATCACTCTACAGGCGAAATTGTGGAGCCCTAACACTGATTGCAATTCCCGCAAAGATATCCTAGTTGCTGCAGCAGCCATAGAAACCGCTTCCAGCATCCGCCGTATTTTGTCTTCCGGCAGGTGGCAGAGCATAGCAACTGAGTCTATCTCAATGCCCAAAAAGGTCTCGTGCATTAGATCCCTCATTATTTCCATTAAACGACTACAAGCACCCAAACGAGGAGCCCCTACTAGCAAGAAGTCTTCCAGGTAGTGCGAAATAGCACCCCCACCAGCTGCTGACTCCACTTCCCAGTGCAGAAATGAGCTAAATGTCTTGAACTAGGCACAAGAGACCGAGCAGCCCATTGGCAAACATCTATCTACATAGAACAAGCCCTCAAATGTGATGCCCAACAGTCAAAACAATGACGGATGAATAGGAAGTAGGCGGAATGCGGATTCAATATCCAGCTTAGCCATCAAGCACCTATACCCTTCCTGTCTCATCAGTTTGAGCGCTTGATCAAACTACTGGTAATGTACTGAACTAATCGCCAGATCGATGGCGTCATTCACTGACTGACCCTTAGGACATGATAAGTGTTGGGTAAGCCGGAATTTACCCGGTTCCTTCTTCGGTACCACCCCTAAAGACGAAACCACCAAATCAGGTAAGGACAATTCAGGAAATGGACCCGCAATGTGCCCCATCAAGACCTCCTTACCTAGCTTGTCCCGTACCACCCCAGGATACTCGCTTGCTGACTTCAGATTTCTGTGGCTTTTTGCCCCCATGACCCTCATAGAGATGGGTATGATAAACCAATCTCTAATTCCCGCAAGCAGTGTCCTGGCCGCCTCCCTGTCAGGGTACGCATCCAGCCACGGCCTAATTTAGATCAGGTTCAGAGGGGTTGGTCCCCTTTCCCGCATTGGGTCCCCTACTTGGCCCCTTTGACCCTGAACCATCTTTTCTGCAGCTACATTCCAGCCCGGGGTGTGGCCCACTGCAGTAAAGGAAAACATGCCGAAAGGAGCAGTTGCTTCCTCTCTCGCACTGTTTGTCATTGTATTTCCAACTTTCCCGCCCTTTCTGCCGAACACCCTGTGGGTTATGTGCCACTGCGAAACGCTGAGCCTCGGGCTGAGCACTTGGCTGCTTGGGTCCCAAGTGGGCCCAGAGATGCATATCCATTGCCCCAAAAGTCAAGACATGGTTCCCAGACAGCTTACAACGAAACTCCATGTCGTAGCTATGCCATAGCCCTTCGCCGTATCTAGTATATACATAGTCAATTGTGTCCATGTAGTTAATTATGTCAATGGCCCTATCTGGGTGATGCTCTATAAAGCATGATGCCAGGACTCGGAGGCAGCAAAGCCACTCGAGATAATTATCAGGGAGTTTCACATTCTTGGGACCGGTGCCATCTTCACTGCGTTCCTTATCCCTAAGAGCCTCTACCGATAGCTCAGACACATTAACATACCTCCTGTCCCTAATCTTATTCACAATTTTGGGTTTGAGGTGGACGCGAAGTGACAAAACAAGGGTAAGAATCCCCCTGCAAGGCCACTTAATGTGGGGGGACTACTGATCCTGTCACTTGCCCCATGCTGTAAGTAACTAGGGGCCCTTGTGCTACCTATGCTGGGGTACCCGACTGCTGGGAGCACCGACCCATGTGAGATGGCAGTGCCCTTTGCCTGGCCCGCCACCCCTGGTGAGCCCATCGCCAGCCCAACTATCACCCTGGGTACTTCCATCCTACTGGTGGTTGTGGGTGAGGCTCTCCGCTTGCTTCTGGTGGCCGATCTGCCATGCGTGAGTGCCGTGCTCCGGTCGATGATGTCACTGGAAGTGACGTCATCCGACTGCGCCTGGAGGACCCCAAAACTGGAAGTGAAGGGCCCAGCCGCCATGCTGCCGAGGCCTTCACTTCCAGCCGCCACCATCACTTGAGTACAGGGAAGCTGGAAGGAGGGGATGGAGGCCCCGGATGAAGGAATCGCCTCTGGAGGCACCCCTGGGGCCACTGTAGCCACGATAACCCACACCAACGAAAGTACGGCTGACAAGGCCTCCGCCGGCAAGCCTGCCGATGTAAGAGGAGCCATAGATGCAGCCTCCCATGCTCCACTGCCCGATCGCTCAGCCACTAAATTGGGTGGTTTCAGGGGTTAAGACGCCTGACAGAGAAGGCGTACCAGAGAGGGACATATCACCTAGGGGACTAAGGGCCGGCCTAGCCCATCTAAAGCAGGGGCCGGACCATTCTCCACCAATAGGCTAGTTTCGGGGACAGAGGGGGGTATAAGAGATTAACTAGAAGGAATAGCAAAAGGAGGGGGTAGAACTGGCTCTCCCTCCCCCTGTATACTCATCGCTTCTTTTTCTGCAGGTTTCCCACGATGAGAGGGTGACAATTTGGACTCCCTGAACCGCTTGGGCACCGCAGCAGATCTCCTGGCACGATCCATCCTGATGGCTCCTTCAGAAAAACACCTTGGATGGACAGGAACAAAAGAGGCTGAGGACAGGCCTGCAAACTGTTAAATAGTAAGTGCTAAGCCCCCACCCACCACACTGCAACAATGTTGCAAAGAACACTCACTCACTACTAGATCCATGTCAGTCAGGGGGTAAGGCTACGCTACGTGCTTAAAGACAGCCCTACACATTTTTTTGTTATTTTTAATTAATTTTATATGTAGTTATTTTTTATTTTATGTTAGTGTTTTTTAATTGGGTTTAAGTTAGGGGGTGTTTGGTTAGGGGGCTTATTTATTATCTTAATACTTTGTGTTCTGGGGGGTTGGTGGTTTAGGGGTTAATAGTTTAATTATGTAGTTTGTGTTGTTGGGGGTTGGTGGTTTAGGGGTTATTAGGTTTATATAGTGGATTGTGTTGTGAGGGAACGGCGAATTAGGTGTTAATACTTTTATTAGGTAGTTTGCGTTGTGGGGGATGGAGGTTTAGGGTTAATAACTATTATTATTTAGTTTGCAATCTGGGGGGATGGCGAATTAGGGGTTAATAATTGTTATTAGTAGTTGCAATGTGGGGGGGGGGGCAGATTAGGGGTTTTGAATGGTGCTTTGACGTCTCAGTTTAATTCTTTTTAGCCGGATTAGATATTTACGTGTGATTTGAAAAAAAAAAAATTGTTACTCGCAGCAAGATGATATACTGCCATAAGTTACTGGTGACTCCAGAAATGTGTAGTTGTGCACATTTCTGAACCTCACCAGTTTGTTTGACTTACGGAAGTATATCATCTGCCAGCGCAGTTTATGTGATCCACCCGATGTGCGAGGAGAACTTACATGCGACGTGGGTCTCAGCAGTTGCGCTGGAATTTACACTGCATATGTAATCTTGCCCCTGGGATCTAGCTGAACACATTTATAAACCAATAAAAATGGGCATGCATGTTAAGTCACCAATAAGCAGCTATCTCCAATCTCCTGAGCATATATAGATATGCTTTTCAACAAAGGATCATTCAACAAAGAGAATGAAGCAATAATAGAAGTAAATTGGAAAGGTGTTTAAAATGACATGCTCTTTCTAAGTTATTAAAGAAAAATGTTGGGTTTCATGTCCCTTTAGCTGGGATTTTATGCACTAATAAAACAAAACAGGATAGTTTTTTGCATTGCATTAAAATGTAAAAATATTGTTTGCCTTTTGTGTCTCAATCAACGGACCACAATCACATTTGAAATTGATTTCTATAGATAAACTAGCACCAGTTTTTAGTTGGCTTTCAATTCTTTTCAGAAGTTAGCATAGTAGCACCAATGGATGAGAAACACTTGAAATACTGGTACCTGCTATATACATTCATACATTATGGTAGAAGTAACATAGTACACTGGCACATCTTCAGTACCCTGGTACAGATATCTGTATTGATTTTGCAGCTGTCAATATATTTTGTTTTATTTATGCTTTTACATTTATATATTGGTGATGATGATGCCTTTAGTATTATTGTTTTTGGCACAAACCTTGCATCATTAAAAAGCATTGTTGCAGTTATTGGCTTGGGCTACAACATCTTGTTTTTATTGTCCAATCATGTGCAAATTGTTGGCCCATGTGTGTTATCAGCCAATCTGTGGGTGATGAGTATTTACCAAATGCCTTTGGCTGTTGAACTCGATGTGTCATTTTTTTGGTCAATAGTGGAGATGTGCACAGGCAAAAAAATTGTTTTTACCAAAAGATTAGTTTTTTTATTTTTCCCAAAGTTTGATTAGGCCAGATTTAGTTTGTGGCAATAATTTCAGCTGACTACATGTTTTAGATTTGGTAAAGGTGTTTCCATTGGGAACAGCAAATATGTACAATATTTAAATTTAAAAAAAAACCATACATTATAGAATTTGAACAATAGAAAAAAACTTTCTTTCAGTGCTTACAGAACAAATATAAACTCCCTGACTGAATTCAAGTCCATGACTAGCTCACAAGAGTCACAGAAGTCACACAACCACAGGTTCCAATAGTTCTAATCAAAGTGTTTGATAATAGCTGAGCTTTCCCTAGTCTTTCACCTTCCTATGCTAGGTTAAGGCTTAGTTGGACAAGACCATGGGGCCTATCTATCAAGCTCTGTACGGAGCTTGAGAACCCGTGTTTCTGGCAAGCCTGCAGGCTCGCCAGAAACACCAGTTATGAAGCAGAGGTCTAAAGACCGCTGCTCCATAACCCTGTCCGCCTGCTCTGATGAGGCGGACAGGAATCGCCGGAATTCAACCCGATAGAGTACGATCGGGTTGATTGACACCCCGAGTCTGCAGGGGGTGGAATTGCCCCAGCAGTTTACAAGAGCTGCTGGTGCAATGCTGAATACGGAGAGCGTATTGCTCTCCACATTCAGCGATATCTGTCGGACCTGATCCGCACTGTCGGATCAGGTCCGACAGACATATGATAAATAGGCCTCCATATGACTAATATTAACATTTTAGAAGGAAAAGTAGACAATGACAAACCCATTACACACAAAGGAGATGTTTAGCCAAGGGATATAGCTCCTTTCCTCTTGCGCCTTAAAGCACATTTTATTGTTGTTAAAAGCTAGTAAAAAATGAATGATTCCATTTGGGGAAGTGGCCTTTGTTTTTTGTCCTTGAATTTGATGAATTGGCATAAATTCATAACAATTAGTATCAGTCTGAAGCCAAATGCACATCTCTGATCAATATTTAGCTGATAATAACTGATGGTCAGATACATTGTATTCACCACTTTGATGCTGTCCATACATAGCATGGTTGTATTTACTAATATCTGTTCAGATTTGATAAATCCTTTTCAGATATTATTATTATTATTATTATTATTATTATTTTTATTATCAGCTATTTGAAGAGCACCCACAGATTCTGCAGCACTATAAACATAGGCATGATATGCAGGTAACATTTATAGGTATCAAGTGGGTAGAGGGCCCTGCCGAGAGTTGAACAGTTGAAAATCAGCTCGTATGAGGGTGATCTACAAACAGCTGGGCTCATAGGCTTACATGCTAAGGGGGTTCAAGGGGATACTAAAGGAGAAGAGGAACTAGGGTTAGGAAAGTATAGTGTAGGTTGTATGCATCACTGAACAGTAGAGACTTTAGGGAGCGCTTGAAGCATTCAAAACTAAGGGAGAGTCTTGTGTAGCGAGGCAAAGAGTAAGAGTAAGTAAGAGAAGAGGAAAGAAGGAGGTCATGAGCAGAGTGAAGAGAATGGGAAGGAGAGTATCTGGAGAAAAGGTCTGAGGTATAGGGGGGAGCAGAGCAGTTGAGGGCTTTGTATGTCAGAGTCAGAATTTTGTGTTTAATTTAGGAGGCTAGAGGAAGCCAGTGAAGGGATTGGCAGAGAGGTGCAGCAGATGAAGAGTGACGTGTAAGGAAAACGAGCCTGACAGAAGCGTTCATTATGGATTGTAAAGGAGCAAATATGGAAATAGTGTTGTTTGCATTGTGACCAATCCTATGTTAAAAAGGCATATCAGCAGTCATTTAATCATATACTTATACAGAGGGTGTAAATGCATACAACATTTATATAATTATGTTTCCATTTGTTTTAAGGGTTTTGGGGGGGTTATCATCCCACACTCATTTAATCATATATTTATACAAAGTGGGTGTAAATGCATACAATATTTATAATTATGTTTCCATGTGTTTTAAGTGTTTTTGCTTTTATTTTTATCACCCCACACCTCAAGGTTTAGCCTATCTGTGTTTTTGATCTGAGTCTACTTCAGTGGTTCACTTCATCACTTTTGGTTTGCATTCTGCATCTTGGGATTTTTTTTAGTTATAAATAGAGCAGCCTTGTGAATATTCATCATTGAAGTTAGTGGCTGTTTGCTTTCAAGATGCCCTGACCTTCTTTGTTATCAGGGCCTGATGATATAAACCTCTCTGTTCAGACAACTGCAAGATCCCTAGTGGAATTCTAAAAAGGCAGATTTTGCTACACTTTTCCAAGGGATGTTCCCTGTATATCTGTAGGTGAAGGAGAGACAAGCTCAGTGCAATTCAGTACTGTATGACATAGGAGTTATGTTGCATTTACACCTTGTGCATTGTATTTTACTATTTCAGATTGTTATATTTAAATTTTGCACTTTCTATTTCATATTTTATTGTGTATACAACAGTGGATTTAGGATTGTGATTTTACAGATTCTGATTATGTTTTCATCTTTTCTGTAAATTCACCTCACACAATCACATAATTTAGCGCCGAATAATGATAAACTGCCATAAGTCGGATAAACTAGCGAGGTTCCGAAATGTGCGCAATTACACATTTCTGGCGTTGACAGTAACGTACAGCAGTTTATCATATAGCGGCACGTAACAAAAAATAAAAGTTGAATTTGCACAAAAAATCTAAACCGGACCCAAAAAATTAAAGCAACCTAATAACTAAGCCACGTAACCAAACACCTCTTAATGTAACCCCAATTAAAATACACTTACATTAAATAAAAAAATACTAACTACATTCAAAAATAATAAACAAATACAAAAAAATAAAAAAAGCTAAGATTACAAAAAAAATCTAACTTTACAAAAAATAACAAGCTAAATTATCCAAAATAAAAAAAAATCCTATTCTAATATCCCGTGAAAAAATAAAAACAAAATAAACCCCCCTAATCTATAAATAAACTACCAATAGCCCTTAAAAGGGCCTTTTGTAGGGCATTGTCCTACATTTAACAGCTCTTTTGCCCTGAAAATAACAAAGTACCCCGTAAAATTACAACCCCTCACCCACCCAACCCCCAAAATAAAAAGAAACCTAACTTAAAAAGCCTAATCTGCCCATTGCCCCGAAAAAAGCATTTTTTTATGGGCATTGTCCTTGAAAGGGCATTCAGCTCTTTTTCGTAGCCCATAAAAAAGCCCTAATCTAAAAAAAAAAAAAAACACCCCAAAAATAAAGAAAACACTAACCCCAAAATAGGTACTCACCATTGCTGAATTCTGGCAATCCATCTTCTTCCCGGCAGTGAATGGTCTTCATCCAGGCATCTCCATCTTTATTTATTGCGGGTCCACCTTCTATCTTCTACCGCTCACTTAAGGTTGAATGCAAGGTACCCCTTTTATATTGGGGTACCATTGCATTTCTATTGGCTGAAACATTCAAATCAGCCAATAGGATGAGAGGTGTTACATGCTATTGGCTGATTTGATCAGTTGGCTGGTTGTAATTTTAGGGGGTACTTTGTTTATTTTCAGGGCAAAAGAGCTGTTAACTTTAGGGCAATTCCCTACAAAGGGCTCTTTTAAGAGCTATTGGTAGTTTATTGTTAGATTAGTTTTTTTATTTTATTTTGGGTGGCTTTTGTTTTAACGGGGTATTAGAATAGGAATAACTTCTTTATTTTCGATAATTTAGTTTGATAATTTTTTTTGTTAGTAGTTTATTATTTTTTGTAATGTTATTTTTTTTTGTAAGGGTAGATTGTTTTTTTAATGTAATGGTAGTTTTTTCAGTAATGGTAGTTTTTTTAATGTAATGGTAGGGTTTTATGTAAATTAGGCTTTTATTTTTTGTAATTTATTTTTATTTTTAATGTAGTTAGCATAATTTTAATTTTATTTCAGTTTTTAATTTGGGGTTGTTAGGGGGTGTTATGTTAGGGGGCTAAGTTTTTAGTTTAATACTTTGCATTGTGGGGGGTTGGCAGGTTAGGGGTTAATAGTTTTATTAGGTACTTTGCGTTGTGGGTGGGTGGCGGTTTAGGTCTTAATAGGTTAATTAGTTGATTGCGATGTGGGGGAATTGCGGTTTAGGTGTTAATAGGTTAATTAGGTGATTGCAATGTGGGGGGATGACGGTTTAGGGGTTAAAACATTTCACTAGTCATTGCATTGTGGGGTGATGGTGGATTTGGGGTTAATAACTTTTATTAGACATTGCGATGTGGGGGTATGGCAATTTAGGGGTTGATATTGCACATTTCTTAGGTGTTTGTTAAGGCTTCCAGGGAGTTACAATACTTTTATAGTCAGCGCAAGCCTTGCTGCGCATGCCTATGTGAGCCGAGGTGAAAATGGAGTAAAAGTTCTACATTATGCTTCCTTAAGTCCTTACGCTGAATATGTGCTACCGACTCGTGATGCCAGTTCTATGTTAGATTATGGGATTAAAAACTGCTGCTGTTGTGTGAAATATACACGCGTAACTTGTCTGCTACGCCATATATGTGATCGCTCGATTCAACAAAAAATTGGTGATGCCGGGTTTTGTGCCTGTCGCCAAATATGTGCTTGCACCCATTTTATAGTTATGTCTATATTTTACAAATTATATTGCACTTTGCATTTCTTTTATCTAAAATTAAACTGAAAACTGTCAGCTTCAATTTCCCAGTATTTTTTACTACTTTCTATGGGACGAAAAAAAGGAAAGATTCCCTACTTTGGATAGAAACTCTGGACTTCACAGAGACTTAACTCCCTGTATTCTATGAGAAATAGGGTGGAAACTAGAAGTCTCAGAGAGATGAGAGATGCCTTCCATAGAAAGTAATGAAGCTATCTGGGATACAGAATATTTTAGTAGAAAGAGAGAAGGTAACAGGAGAACACTATATATATATATATATATATACAGTGGTACAGTTTTTGGCTTTTAGGTCTTTTTCAGCATTTATGATAGTTGATTAGCTCAATCAGCTATTCTGAATAAGCTCTAAAAGAAACATGGAAGTCAGTGGCGCGTCTTCATGCACACTAAACATGGTTATGACAGCATATTTTAAAGTGCTTGAACTCCTAAACAGGATTGTGCCTTTGTGAGTTTGATAATGTAGGTGCAAGCACTGTACAGGGATTGCAGAATTATTAGGCAAATGAGTATTTTGACCACATCATCCTCTTTATGCATGTTATCTTACTCCAAGCTGTATAGGCTCGAAAGCCTACTACCAATTAAGCATATTAGGTGATGTGCATCTCTGTAATGAGAAGGGGTGTGGTCTAATGACATCAACACCCTATATCAGGTGTGCATAATTATTAGCAAACTTCCTTTCCTTTGGCAAAATGGGTCAAAAGAAGGACTTGACAGGCTCAGAAAAGTCAAAAATAGTGAGATATCTTGCAGAGGGATGCAGCACTCTTAAAATTGCAAAGCTTCTGAAGCGTGATCATCGAACAATCAAGCGTTTCATTCAAAATAGTCAACAGGGTCACAAGAAGCGTGTGGAAAAACCAAGGCGCAAAATAACTGCCCATGAACTGAGAAAAGTCAAGCGTGCAGCTGCCAAGATGCCACTTGCCACCAGTTTGGCCATATTTCAGAGCTGCAACATCACTGGAGTGCCCAAAAGCACAAGGTGTGCAATACTCAGAGACATGGCCAAGGTAAGAAAGGCTGAAAGACGACCACCACTGAACAAGACACACAAGCTGAAACGTCAAGACTGGGCCAAGAAATATCTCAAGACTGATTTTTCTAAGGTTTTATGGACTGATGAAATGAGAGTGAGTCTTGATGGGCCAGATGGATGGGCCCGTGGCTGGATTGGTAAAGGGCAGAGAGCTCCAGTCCGACTCAGACGCCAGCAAGGTGGAGGTGGAGTACTGGTTTGGGCTGGTATCATCAAAGATGAGCTTGTGGGGCCTTTTCGGGTTGAGGATGGAGTCAAGCTCAACTCCCAGTCCTACTGCCAGTTTCTGGAAGACACCTTCTTCAAGCAGTGGTACAGGAAGAAGTCTGCATCCTTCAAGAAAAACATGATTTTCATGCAGGACAATGCTCCATCACACGCGTCCAAGTACTCCACAGCGTGGCTGGCAAGAAAGGGTATAAAAGAAGAAAATCTAATGACATGGCCTCCTTGTTCACCTGATCTGAACCCCATTGAGAACCTGTGGTCCATCATCAAATGTGAGATTTACAAGGAGGGAAAACAGTACACCTCTCTGAACAGTGTCTGGGAGGCTGTGGTTGCTGCTGCACGCAATGTTGATGGTGAACAGATCAAAACACTGACAGAATCCATGGATGGCAGGCTTTTGAGTGTCCTTGCAAAGAAAGGTGGCTATATTGGTCACTGATTTGTTTTTGTTTTGTTTTTGAATGTCAGAAATGTATATTTGTGAATGTTGAGATGTTATATTGGTTTCACTGGTAAAAATAAATAATTGAAATGGGTATATATTTGTTTTTTGTTAAGTTGCCTAATAATTATGCACAGTAATAGTCACCTGCACACACAGATATCCCCCTAAAATAGCTATAACTAAAAACAAACTAAAAACTACTTCCAAAACTATTCAGCTTTGATATTAATGAGATTTTTTGGGTTCATTGAGAACATGGTTGATGTTCAATAATAAAATTAATCCTCAAAAATACAACTTGCCTAATAATTCTGCACTCCCTGTAAAATGCACTATGTAGGCAGCTAAGCAATATTGTGAGCCAGCTGGTGATTGAAGGCTGTACATATGTTCACCTGATGATTTTTAGCTACCTCCTAGTAGTTTATTACTGTCTCTTCAACAAAGGATATCAAGAGCACGAAGCAAACTGGATAATAGGAATACAATGGAAAGTTATTTAAACTTGTATGCTCTGTCTGAATTGTGAAAGAACAGTTTGGAATTTCATGTCCCTTTAAATACTATATTGCAGCAGTGTTTTTTTTTAACAAGTTATACATTTAGGGCTTTATTTATTAAGCAGCAGACGCTGCTTCAGAGCCCCACTGTTTTAGGCCCGTCTGAAATGGAAGTTAAGAAGCAGCGGTTGTAAGACCGCTTCTCCTTAACTTCTCCCCCCATCTAAAAGGTGGCGGACTAAAATCATACCAATCCGATCAGGATGATTGACAGACTCTGCTAGAGGCCTCCAGTGAGCAGTGGTCGGCATTGCACCAACATTTCACCAGCGTATATTGTCAGCATTAAGCAAGGTCGGGCGGACATGATTTGCTACAGTGAATCATGTCCGCTCGCCTTTAAATAAATTGACCCCTTAGTCTTAGATTATAAGCAGAGATAAAAAAATAATACTAAAGAGCACAAACACAGCTCAAGTGCTTATATTACTAGATAAAAATTAAATGTTAGCTCTCTCAGGTGCACTAAAGAAAAAATGTGATAAAGCACTGGTAAGGATATCTGATCTTCAGGAAGAAAAGGAAATAACAACAAATCTAAGAGCTATAACTTAGGAGCTATAACTTAGCTCTCAGTAAAACGGCTCATGTGTTAAGGTGTAGATGGATCAAGGGACATCAAACTTTGTAAAAGCAATTGATTACCCCAGTAAAATCACTTAGAATAAGGGAACAATTGTAAAACACAAAGCTGACTGTAGAATCACCAAACACGGCGTTCACAGACAGCTGCAGAGTGTAAATTTCAAAGTCGCAACCCTCCTTGTGACATCAGAGTCCCAACAGTCCAATCAGATCCGACATATGTTTCACCGGTCATAGCCACATTTTTCAAGGATATCCAGGTGTCCCACATTGCTTACTTTATAGTCTAAGCTTCTTTCTGATCTGATTGGACTGTTGGAATTCTGAGGTCACAACGAGGGTTGGGATGTTTGGAGATTCTACAGTCGACTTTGTGTTTTACAAGTGTTCCCTTATCCTGAGTGATTTTACTGGAGTAATAAATTGCTTTTACTAAGTTTGATGTCCCTTGATCCAGCTATACCTTAACACATGAGCCGTTTTACTGAGAGCTAAGTTATAGCTCCTAAGAGTGTGAGTAGTAGCTCTTTTTTTTATATAATCAGTGTATACAGGACTTCACTATTTGTTGTTATTTCCTTTTCTTCCAAGGATTTTAACTTCTGGATTCCTGAAGATCACATATCCTTACCAGTGCTGTATTGGTTATATATTTTTTGTGATATTACAAGTTTACATTTATTTTTTTATATCTCAGGTGCACTAAAATCTGGAGGCCGGATAGCACGGATGTGCTAAATCCCTCACTCTAAACCATTGGTTTTCAAAACTGCCCTCAGGCCTCCCCAACAGGCCAGGTTTTCAGGATTACCTTGGGTCAGAGCAGGTAGAATAACTATGTTTAAAAATCTGCTGATTATTTCACCTGTGTTCTAGTTCAGTTATCCACAACATCTGGCCTGTTAGGGATGCCTGAGGACAGGTTTGAAACCCAGCCCTCTAAACCAAAGCTGCGCTAAAAAAAAGAAATAGTTTAGTTCTTCACATAGTATAAAATTATATTGAATTAACTTATAGAAAAATAGATAGATAACTATTGCCCTATTTGTTTAGTATTAAATTCCTTATGCACTTATCAAGAGAGCAGATAGTTAAGTTAAAACCAATAGTGAGCAAAAATGGCAAATTTGCCCGTGTCATTGAAGAACGGAACCTGGGAAAAACCTCTGTCCTTAATGGGTGTCAGGTTTTTGCCTTTCTTACTGCCCCTTTAACTAATCTTCAGGATCTCCATAAATATCAGCCTCCCAGTTACCTCCTTGCTTGGTATTGTTCATTTTGCTACTAACTGAGCTGCACTCTGATTAGCTCTCCAGCTCCAGAGTATCACGCCTGTTACAATTCAATGTGCCTGTCAGAACTTTACACAGCTCAATCCGGATCTGCCGCCTCTGTGACGTCACACGCCAAGCAGAGCGCCTTACAGCTTTCCACTTTAAGCTAAACTGCTTCATCGGAGCTGACCTGCAAACACTGGTTTTCCTTAATCCTTTTACATCAGATTGCCAGGTACTACAATACGCATTACTTGTATACTTATGTAATATTTGGCCATTACTTATTTTTCTACTTTGCGCATGAATCATGCTTCATATTGTTTAATTATTTTTTCTCTGACATTTAGTTCACAGTCAGGTTGCTGTATCACTATCACCCTGTTAATGTTTGTGTAGCCTTACCTACCTGTGAGCTATTATTCTTAAATCAAATGCAAGTTGTGTCTGTTGTGCTTTTACACATTACTCTGGGGTAATGCCTATGTAACTGCTCTTTGTACACAATTTGCTACAACTACATAATATTTTGCTAAATCAGTGGCTGTGGTCCAATCCAATCTCTGTTTCGTTGCAGGCATATTTGTGAGCCTGACAGAAATACCAAGCCTAAAAAATAAAATGGACCCAACTGAAATGGCATCACACATACAAACACTTACTACTAAAGTTGATCTCCTTACTGAAGGACTTAACACACTTAAGTTAGAAAATGACAACTTAAAAACGTACATTAAAGATGTTGTGGAGAGGAAACCCCCCCCACAAGAACCGCATATCAGCTACCCAGAACCCTTCTCTGGGGACAGAAAGGTCTTTAGAGAATTTAAAAACTCATGCTACCTATTGTTTACCCTTAAGCCTTTCACTTACCCCAACGATAGGGTAAAAGTTATGACCACAATTTCCTATCTCAGAGCTGAGCCCAGAGCATGGGCTAATACTTTCCTTGAACAGAATGATGATATCCTTAATTCTCTAGACTCCTTTTTCTCTGCTTTAGCACAAATTTATGAGGACCCCTTCAAACAACAAACTGCTGAAAATGCTATGAGGTCCCTAAAGCAGAGGAAAAGAGAGGTAGAGGAATACATAGCAGAATTTAAGAGGTGGGCCCCTGATACCCAGTGGAACAACTTGTCCCTTCGTAACCAATTTAGGCTAGGACTCTCTGAGGCCATTAAGGATGAGTTGTCACGCACTCAAATACCACCAACCCTAGAACAGCTCATAGACCTCAGCATTTGCATTGATAGGAGACTTAGGGAAAGATATCACGAAAGATCCTACCATGATTTACACCCTAGGCACAAACCTACACCAACTACTGTCAATACATATTCTAAATCCCTACCGGAACCAATGGATATAGCCTTCTTGAGGGGACCCCTAAGTACTCAGGAGAAGCTAAGACGTAGGTCTCTGAACTTATGCATGTACTGTGCCGCAGATGATCATGGGGTAAAAGACTGTCCAAATCTTCCCCGTCAGAATATGGGTAAGCAAAACACACCCTCTTGTTCTATTAAAACTGTACTAAAATCTAGCCATTACTGCAATATGCCTCTTGTATTACAGTGGGACCAAACACGAGTGAACGTTCAAGGGATTATTGACTCAGGAGCCGCCCTATCATACTTGGATGTGAATTTCTGTAGCATAAATAAAATACCCCTTCTCAAGAAATTGTGTCCTGTTCATTTAAGGGGTATAGATGGTGAGCTTTTGTCCTCAGGACCTGTCTTATATGAAACCATTCCTATTCTCATGTCAACCCCCTGTAACCATAGGGAATTTGTTAAGTTTGATGTAATCACATCCCCTGATTTCCCTCTAATTTTAGGCTTAGAGTGGCTCAGGCAACATGACCCTTGTATCTCATGGTCCTCACTTACAATTCAATTTAACTCTACTTACTGTAAATCCACCTGTTTTCCACACTTACTTCTACAGCCATCTACAGATTCTCACATATCTATTGTTCCCCCAGAATATCAGGAATTCTCTCATGTATTCAGTAAAACTGAATCTGAGAATCTCCCTCCACACAGACCGTATGACTGCCCTATAGATTTGCTTCCTGGAGCAGTCATACCCTGCGGACATATTTTTCCACTGTCTAAACCCGAGCTACAACACCTAAGAACATATCTTGATGATAACTTAAAAAAGGGTTTCATCAGACCCTCAACCTCTCCATCCGCCGCTGGAATCTTCTTTGTGAAAAACAAAGATGGTTCGCTCAGACCGATAGTCGACTACAGACAACTGAACAAAGTCACAGTAAAGAATCGCTACCCCTTACCCCTCATATCCGAATTAATAGAGCGTCTACAGGGATCCAAAATTTTTACCAAGCTGGATCTCCGTGGAGCTTATAATTTGATCAGAATGCGGGCAGGAGATGAATGGCTGACGGCATTCCGTACACGGTATGGGCTGTTTGAATATGTCGTCATGCCATTCGGTCTCTGCAATGCTCCTGCCACTTTCCAGCATCTGATCAACGACATTTTCAAGGATATTTTGGATTCCTTTGTAGTTATATATCTGGACGATATTCTCATTTTCTCCAAAACCCTAGCTGAACATAAGAATCATGTCCGCCAAGTTCTCACACGCCTAGAAAGTAATTCATTATTTGTGAAAGCAGAAAAATGTATCTTCCATACCAACAGCATTCCCTTCCTAGGATACATTATATCTGAGAAAGGCATATGCATGGATAATAATAAAATCCAAGCAGTTCTGAACTGGCCAATTCCAACCACTAGGAAAGAGGTCCAAAGCTTCCTTGGATTCGCAAACTTTTATAGGAAGTTTATTAAGAACTATTCCATGCTCGCAAAACCTCTTACTAATTTAACCAAACAGAACATCAAATTTGCATGGACAACCCACGCACAAAATGCTTTCGACCATCTTAAAATAAGTTTCACTACAGCCCCAATACTCAGGTATCCTAACACAGAATTACCTTTTGTATTGGAAGTCGATGCTTCTGATTTCGCTCTCGGTGCAGTCTTGTCACAAAGAGATGCATTCCAACAACCTCTACATCCTGTCGCCTATTACTCCAGGACTCTAACAGACGCAGAGAGACAATACCCGATCGGAGAAAAAGAGCTTCTTGCAATCAAAGCAGCATTTGAACAATGGAGACACTTACTTGAAGGCTCCACTACACCCACCATAGTATATACTGATCACCGTAATTTACAATACCTCAAGACCACCAGAACCCTTTCAGCACGTCAAGTACGTTGGAATCTGTTTTTCTCTAGGTTCAACTACCTCATCACTTACCGGCCTGCCAATAAGAACGGAAAGGCAGATGCTCTATCACGTTTGCCAGGTATTGAACATCACTCCCCTACCCCTCAATTGGTTATCCCCAAAGAAAACATTCTTCTCTTCTCAGCTGACACTACTACATACCTACGGACTGAACAAACTAAAGACACAACATTACCTACTAACTTATTACTCAAGAATTCAGCTGGTGTCTACTGCTACCAGGGCAAGATATACATCCCACCATCACTTCGTAACCAGCTACTGAAATCTGCTCATAATTCACCCTTGGGGGGACACTGTGGCATAACTAAAACCAAGGAACTAATTATCAGATCCTATTGGTGGCCAACTATAACATCTGATGTGACCAGCTACATTAACTCCTGTTATGTTTGTACTACTACAAAGAGGATTAAAAGACCACCTTACGGCTTGTTACTATCTATTCCTACTCCTGATAAGCCATGGCAGCACATTGCTCTCGACTACATAGTGGATTTACCAAACTCTAGTAATTACACAACAATTCTAGTTGTAGTGGACTTATTCAGCAAAATGCTTCACCTGATTCCATATCACAAGTTACCTACTGCTGCTGAAACCATACAATTACTAATGACTAACGTATTTAAACTACATGGCTTGCCCTCTAACATCCTCACAGATCGTGGATCGCAATTTACCAGTGCCCTATGGTCTGCCTTCTGCGAACAGTTCTGCATCGAGAAAAGATTATCTTCCTCATACCATCCACAGACTAACGGGCAAACTGAGCGCTGCAATCAGTGGGTGGAACAGTTTCTACGCTCTTATTGTCATACTGCACAAAACACCTGGTCCCAATACCTTCATTATGCCGAATTTGTTTTCAACAACACTGTACATTCCACTACCAAACAGACTCCTTTCTATATTAATTATGGGTTCCACCCCAAATTTCAATTTCTCCCCGAAAAAATTCCTGATCACCCACATATTTCAGATCTCACTTCCTCCATTGTCACCAACTTTGCCACCATCAAACAAACCATTGATACTGCTAAAGTTGTGCAAAAGAGGTATTATGATCGAAAATATATTCCTCCTCCTGCTTATTCTGTTGGTGACCTTGTGTGGCTTTCCACCAAAAATCTACGTTTATGTACACCCTCAAGGAAACTCTCACCTCTGTTCATAGGTCCGTTTCCCATCCAGCGCATCATCAACTGTAATGCTGTCCGTCTCAAACTACCCTCCACGCTCAAGATACACCCTACATTCCATGTATCTTTGCTTAAACCTTATAAACATCTACGTGATCATCCAACTGGACAATCCCTACCTCCGGTCTCTATTGACCCGAACTTGGAGTATGAAGTAGAGAACATCCTGGATTCTAGAAGACGAAGAGGCATTCTACAGTACCTGATTAAATGGAAGGGATATTCCTCAGAACATAACTCCTGGGAACCATCATCCAACATATCAGCTCCTAGACTCATCTCCAGATTCCATCAACGCAACCCTGACCGTCCTACTTCTTGAGCACCGGAGTTGCTCTTAGGGGGGGGAGTCCTGTCAGGTTTTTGCCTTTCTTACTGCCCCTTTAACTAATCTTCAGGATCTCCATAAATATCAGCCTCCCAGTTACCTCCTTGCTTGGTATTGTTCATTTTGCTACTAACTGAGCTGCACTCTGATTAGCTCTCCAGCTCCAGAGTATCACGCCTGTTACAATTCAATGTGCCTGTCAGAACTTTACACAGCTCAATCCGGATCTGCCGCCTCTGTGACGTCACACGCCAAGCAGAGCGCCTTACAGCTTTCCACTTTAAGCTAAACTGCTTCATCGGAGCTGACCTGCAAACACTGGTTTTCCTTAATCCTTTTACATCAGATTACCAGGTACTACAATACGCATTACTTGTATACTTATGTAATATTTGGCCATTACTTATTTTTCTATTTTGCGCATGAATCATGCTTCATATTGTTTAATTATTTTTTCTCTGACATTTAGTTCACAGTCAGGTTGCTGTATCACTATCACCCTGTTAATGTTTGTGTAGCCTTACCTACCTGTGAGCTATTATTCTTAAATCAAATGCAAGTTGTGTCTGTTGTGCTTTTACACATTACTCTGGGGTAATGCCTATGTAACTGCTCTTTGTACACAATTTGCTACAACTACATAATATTTTGCTAAATCAGTGGCTGTGGTCCAATCCAATCTCTGTTTCGTTGCAGGCATATTTGTGAGCCTGACAATGGGTTAACACATGAAAGGTTGTTTTGGAAACTTTTCTGTTGACAGTGACAGTGTTTACGGATGTGGACTTTAACTAAAAGTCAAACAAGGAACCCCGAGGGGAACCGAGAGTGGGGTGCGCTAAGTAGACAAAAAACAATCAAGTCTGTGCACAAACCATATGGCTCCCGTGGAGTCGGGCGGTGATATAAAAACAATGTGAAGCAAAAGGTGCAAACGGCAAAGCTCCTCTGGTCCTCGGAGTGAAGATTTCTGAAAATTAAAAGTGAAAAAGAGGGCGCCACATAGCGTGATACTGTTGTTGCAAGATCAAAAGGAAGAGTATTCAAAAAAGGCTTACCGAAAAGCTCTGCACCGTACTGTGACCGGTGCTATCAGGCAGACTAACACTCTCAGTGGTTAGCACACTGGGTGGCCTCAGATGTACTGCAGGCAGGTGGATCTCTGCTTAGCTTGATTGAAGTAACCGAACATCTGTGCAGAATGTATGTTACAAACTGCAGTAGGTTTTGGGATAAAACACCTTTCCAGGTTAGATCAATGAAAATATGAGACAACTTCCGTATGATAGAATTAAAATCTTTAATCCATATAAGAATTGCTACCCATTTCTAGACCAATGTCTGGTCTTTTCCTCAGGCATAAAAACAATGGATACAATTTGAACAAATTAAGACCTTAAATACAGGTAAGTTTAAAAGCGGAAGTTGTCATAGTTTCAAAAAAGAGACCAATCGTAACTAAGTTAACACTGTGGATCTTATCCACACTGATTGTGAAATCTACACCTGTGAACTTAACCATTGTTAACAATATGTATCAAAATATCGCTAAGATGTTTCTAAACTATTTAAAATATCTGTCAATGTGTAATGTGAAATGAACCGAATTAATGTATCAATGGTCGCTATGGTCGTTATGGTTATCATATTAGTTCGTAACATGTTTGTAAATCTATAGTTTTTATGTTATTATTATTAATAGTATTTGATCTGTCAATTGTGGATGTCATGTTAATTTGGGAAATAATGTTTTTAACTTAACAATCCAGAAGGTTTCTCGTTGTCTGAGTTTGTTGGTTCTGTTATAATCTGCTGACCTAGGAATAAAATCTATAGGAATAAATTTGAAAATATGGGGGTTACCTTGGTGTTTGGCTAGACAATGGGTTGGAACACTGTGTTTGATTTTCGTTTTCCTACAATTTTTACAGTTACGAAAGTGTTCTCCCCACCTTGTTTTGACCTTCCTAGAGGTGCGGCCTATATATTGTAGGCCGCAAATGCACTCTAACAGGTATACAACAAAAGAAGTATTGCAATTATAAAATCCCTGAATGGGATATATATCTCCGGTGGTATGGGACTTGAAAGTTTTGGTGCCATGCCATCTATTGATTCAGATTGTATGTCTAAACTGCCATCCCAAATGATCTTATATTCATTTGGGATGGCAGTTTAGAATCAGCAGAACTATTCATAACATGACTTAACAATAACAACATGGGAATCACATTTACAGCCAACATACAATCTGAATCAATAGATTATTTGGATCTGGCACTTAGTTGGGGGCCTAACCAGACCATTATATCTAAAACTTTTTTCAAAGATGTGGATAGCAACAGCTATTTGGAATACCATAGCAATCACCATAGGAGTTGGGTTAATAATGTACCGTACAGTCAGTTCAGACGTATCAGGAGGAACTGTTCAGATTATAACACTTTCCTTGAACAAAGTCAGATTATATACAATAGATTTATGGAAAGAAACTATCTGGCTCACATTTGAGATAATGCACTCACAAGAACAAAAAGATTAGGCAGGAATGAGATACTATCCAATAATAACAAAACGAATCAACCAACTAATACATCAATAGATCAGGGAAATATCATGTTTATCACTCAATTCAATAACAATTTCCAAAAAATAAATCAGATTATATACAAACACTGGCATGTTATCCAAAGGGATCCCATTTTGAGAAATATTGTACAGGACAGACCAAAGATAGTGTACAGGAGAGCTCCAACCCTGAGAAGTAGACTACCACCTAGCAAAATAGTTAAACACACCCAACAACAATCCAAGATCATTACCAAATCTAAGAAAGGCATCTTTGGTTTACAGGGAGTATATAAATGTGGAAAAACCGGTTGCAATTCTTGTCAATACATTAAACATGGCACCAAAACTTTCAAGTCCCATACCACCGGAGATATATATCCCATTCAGGGATTTTATAATTGCAATACTTCTTTTGTCGTATACCTGTTAGAGTGCATTTGCGGCCTACAATATATAGGCCGCACCTCTAGGAAGGTCAAAACAAGGTGGGGAGAACACTTTCGTAACTGTAAAAATTGTAGGAAAATGAAAATCAAACACAGTGTTCCAACCCATTGTCTAGCCAAACACCAAGGTAACCCCCATATTTTCAAATTTATTCCTATAGATTTTATTCCTAGGTCAGCAGATTATAACAGAACCAACAAACTCAGACAACGAGAAACCTTCTGGATTTTTAAGTTAAAAACATTATTTCCCGAAGGTCTAAATGCCAACCTAGATTTAGCAGCATTCAACTAACATTCAAATATATTAATATAGACACAAATTAACATGACATCCACAATTGACAGATCAAAGACTATTAATAATAATAATAACATAAAAACTATAGATTTACCAACATGTTACGAACTAATATGATAACCATAACGACCATAGCGACCATTGATACATTAATTCGGTTCATTTCACATTACACATTAGGACATTATATTAATTGATATTTCCATATCTCCAGCTGTTCATATTTTTGGTAATCCCATGAGCCCTATAAGTTAAGACTTACCCAAGCACATTACAATACTCTTTATATGACGTCAGCAGGCATCTGTTCACAATATACAGAATGGCAAATATATCCAATAGTACAATAAAATATTCACCACATGCTATCAGCAGTTTACATTGTGTAACAGATGGATTAGTAAATACATTTATTTAACTTATAAAAGGTACACACATATTCTTCATGTGCCCAGTTTTATCATTTTCTAAAACTGGGAATTAATATAAACACTATTCACACGTTAGGATACTATATTCAAATTTATCTTTGAATTTATATGATATACCGTGCATACCAATCCATACATAATATTTGGAATCACAATATGTTCCCAAGCAATATCTTTTGGATTCATATGTCATTAAAAGCAAAAATATGGATCGATGAATTAATTTCATATAAATATTGGAGACAATCTCCTAATGGTCATTATATATATATACATATATCATATTTTTTGAGATAGTTGAAAAATTTATATAGAAACAAACCAATGTTAAATGAAACTTAAAACTAATTGAATTTATTTTTAGCCAATCTGTGAGTTACTTGTGAGATACTTGTAACTGCCAGAAGCAGCTGCAGTTATTTTACACATTTAGTATTATCTATCCCAACAAGATCTGTGACAGATATTTCAAATAGTTTAGAAACATCTTAGCGATATTTTGATACATATTGTTAACAATGGTTAAGTTCACAGGTGTAGATTTCACAATCAGTGTGGATAAGATCCACAGTGTTAACTTAGTTACGATTGGTCTCTTTTTTGAAACTATGACAACTTCCGCTTTTAAAATTACCTGTATTTAAGGTCTTAATTTGTTCAAATTGTATCCATTGTTTTTATGCCTGAGGAAAAGACCAGACATTGGTCTAGAAACGCGTAGCAATTCTTATATGGATTAAAGATTTTAATTCTATCATACGGAAGTTGTCTCATATTTTCATTGATCTAACCTGGAAAGGTGTTTTATCCCAAAACCTACTGCAGTTTGTAACATACATTCTGCACAGACGTTCGGTTACTTCAATCAAGCTACGCAGAGATCCACCTGCCTGCAGTACATCTGAGGCCACCCAGTGTGCTAACCACTGAGAGTGTTAGTCTGCCTGATAGCACCGGTCACAGTACGGTGCAGAGCTTTTCGGTAAGCCTTTTTTGAATACTCTTCCTTTTGATCTTGCAACAACAGTATCACGCTATGTGGCGCCCTCTTTTTCACTTTTAATTTAGTGAACTTTAACTGCACAGATCATCAGTGCATTGTGAAACTCGCTCACCAATTTGGTAACTCACAGATGTACGGGGAACAACGTCAATGTCATATGGAAGCAACAGTGCAAAAATAAAATGCCATAACCAATCAATACATTTTCTTTGTGACATTTTGGGCTCTATGTACGAAGCAGCGAGAGCTGTTCCGGAGCCTGCTTCCTGCAATGTAAGAAGCAGGCATCATTAGACCGCTGCTTGCTCGCTCTCAGTGATTGACAGTCTCTTCACTCGGACGATTGGTTACGCGAATAAAGGGGCGGGCATAACACACTCATCGGAGTGTGTAATGATACATATGGGCCCGTATGCAGTGAAGGCGGGCAAGTTGAGAAGCTGTCCGCCCGCCTTTTAATACTTGGGGACTTTTATGTCTAATCACTTAAAAGGACATTCAGGTATGAATTTAAATGCACATAGCTAAATTACATCTTTGAATAGAAACATATTTGCAATATACATACATTGGCCAAAATGCATCTAGTAAAGGTTATTACTGTTTCTGCATGTGCATGCGAGGCATAGCTAGATATTCTTAATGCACAAGCATTTTAAATAATGCAGCACCTCAGGCTGACAGTGGGGCTTGTATCATGTTAGCAATTAACAAATTGAGTGATTACCAGATGGTGCAAGCACTTTAAGCACTTGATGCATGGTGCATACTTAAATACACTTTTGAAACAGCTTTAGCTTTTATGAGAAACCTTTTTGCTAATACATGTATATTAGAAAATGCTTCTATTCAAAACTGAAATGCATCCATGTGGGGAATGTCCCTTTAAGGTCAGTAAATGCTGGGTGACATTGACATATTGGAATTTAATTTATCATTTACAAAAAAAATGATGTATTCATACATGTAAAGACCTTGAACACAGTATATTTTCTGTTTCAGTTCATTTTCTGTTTAACATAAAGATATATGATGGATATTTTCCTTAATTAAATAATTTTGCACACAAATAATTTGTTTTTAGTCTGTTTTATTGTGTAAAATACAAATGAGACATAATTAATGGATCAGAACAGCATACATGGATTAAAATGTAATGTGTATATAATTAATGAGGTGCTAAACATATTACAGTGCTGGAAATTTTAAACATTAGTCAGTTGGGACCCCCTTAGAGATTTTCTCCCAAAAGTAACAAGAACCTTTATATACCCTCCACATTTCTCACACACTGGAACTGTTCTAAGCATGGATTAGCAGGTACCCTTACATTTTTCAGAGTTTGATTTTTTTATTTAAAAGGCTTAAAACAGGGTTTTAAAAAAAGGGTTAAACAGTGTTTTTCTTTATTTGGTTGTAAGATATTGCTGGGCAGTAACAGATTGTACAAAGTTTAGTAATAGATAGCATATAACAATTAATGAATATATGTTTTATTAAATATTGGCTTTGAATAAATGTGCTTTCACATCAGTACAGAAGGTATTGTATATATTACTGCATACAAACATTTACTAATTTAAATATTTTACTTGTTTATACAACATACAATGGAAGAACAAAATGTTTTTTTATGGAATTGGTTGGGCAGTAACAGATTGTTATATCCTTACAGAATTTATGAAGTTTAGTCATAAATTGCACATAGGATTAAAGTAATATATTTTGTATTAAATATTTGCGTTTGAATAAATATGCTTTTAAAGTCATACAGAATATACTGTATTTATTTATGTGTACAACAAAGGACTAATTCAAATATGTTACTGGTTTACACGGCTACAATGTGTAAAGAATAAAAACAAAGCTTTTTTGGCACCATCTAATGTTATAAATATTTTGGAATAGATGTGTCCTGATAAGAAATAATAACTATTCTTAACAAAATCAGCAATGATAATTTATAAATTGTGAGTGAAATAAAAAAACAAACAAAAAGTTATTGCAAAAAATCTGTTGTTTTGGCCTCATTCTAGTAAATTTGAATTCATTAATGGTGTCTTGACAATGTTTCAAATATAAATTTTAATTTAATCCATTAAAAAACAAAATAAAAAAACTATATTATTTTTGTGGTTCTAAAACAGCCTCCTATGCCACGTTTTCCTAACCTGGGGTCTACAAGATTTCATGGGATCAGGGAACTTGGATAAGAAAAAAAAAAAATAACGTTATTGTCAGTGTCTACTGAAATGTAGAAATTGTTTTAATTATGGTTGTAGGCAACATCTCACAGCAATATTAGCAAGAGCTGTGAATCTGTCACCATTAGAACTGAAAGAAAAATTTAACTCAAAATACTATTTAATTTTTATTGCAATACATAACATTTTGTTACAGCAATTTGATATACATGTTATACAGAAAAGATTTTGCTTATAAATAACTTAACAATACATATTTTATAAAGTTGAAAAACTTAAAAGGTTTTTTTCCATTCATAATTACTTTTTAACTATATATTTATTCAACAAGTAGTATTATAGTTTTATATATATATATATATATAGTCCCAAAGTATTATATTAACATAGATTTAAAACACGTTTTTACTTTTTTAACTTTTTTAAATACATTTCTTTTGTTCACCTCTCCCCACATGCGCCCTATTACCTTCTTCAAATAATTCAAGCCAGTTTATTACACATGATATTATTAGGAATAAAATCAATTTTTACATTTTGGAAGTCAAAATCCTTTCCTAAGGTGTCCATTTTGATAAATTTGATCACTTGATGTATGTTGATATAGAAAAATGATATGCTTTTAGAATTGGAAACATGAGGAACCAATGAAGGATACTTTGGAACTAAATAGAACATGCCAGTCCATACCATTAACTGGGTTATGTAACTGGATAATATTAAGGTAAATAAAACCCCAGGCCCAGATGAAATTTACCCAAGGGTGTTAAGGGAACTTAGCACTGTTATAGACAAACCTCTACTCTTAATTTTTCAAGACTCATTATCCTCAGGCATGGTACCCCAGGATTGGCGTAAAGTTGATGTGGTGCCACTCTTCAAAAAGGTAAGCAGTATTTTATATTTGTATAGGTTGAACTCGATGGACTTCAGTCTTTTTACAACCTCATTTACTATGTTACTATGTTAATATGTAACAGATACATTTATTGAAAAATGTAAATGTTATATCCAATCATTACCAATTCTTAGGCAAAAACATGTTATGTATACATTTAGAAATACAAATTATTTAACAGCAGAAAGACCTAGAAATATTATTTATGTTCATCACTACTTTAAAATTATAGCAGTTTTTAGACCTCACTTGATTATAGTCTTCATGTTTACAGATGATCATACAACGTAGCTGGACAACTATCGGGCAACTTTTTGCCTAGTAGTCATTCAGCCATCAAACAGTTAATTTGCTTGTTCTTACATTGGTGGACCAGATTACTTTGTTGCTTTCCAGTATTTTCAGATCTACGATTGTATTTCGATCAATAGTTGGAAGGAGGTAAGTCATTTTCATTTTGGTTAGAGTTATTCAAAGCTAAACTGTTCAAATTAGAATTCTTAGTACTTGGTAATGTAATTGGTCTTTGGTTTCACATAATATGGGTTTAAATACATTATTCTGAGGTGTTCATAGGCTTCACCATATGGATCCAAGGCACAGAACATTTTAAGGACCCCTTCTCTATACCTTGCATGGGGACAACTTCACAAAAGTGCTTTCAGACTTTTCACATTTTGCAGCCATGATATCTAAAAAACAAGTATTGACTTGTTCAAGCTACAAATATATTCTGATATCCTAGAGAAGCTTATCTATTGAATTTGCTATAAATTTAATCAGCACAGACATTATTTACTATATTATATACCAAGTTGCTAGCTGCTTGTATGACCTATTTTTCAGTGAAGCAGATTCCATATTTTGGTTAAACACCCATTAACAATAACAAAGCATCTAATGCTTTTAATCAATGTCAGTGTTATGTGCATCAATCTGTGAAACTGACAAATCAATAAAAAAAAAAAAAATCACTAAGTCGAGGTAAAATATTTCTAGGTTTTAGGATTTTTTTTTTATTTTTAGAAATGTTTACAAAAGTGAATGATATTCATCCAAACTAAAAAGAAGACAGATAATAAATTCAATACTGGTGATGACTTCCTAATAAAGTATATTTGAATGACGTTTCTTTTTTACACTTAATATTAGTATGAATTTATGATGTGGGCAATTATATATTTTGATTAATCAGAGTGTCCAAGATAGGCATTAAAACAATCAAACTAACCTTTGAAAAAACGCTAACGGCAATTTTTTCAGAGTTTTTTTTTTTTTAAATCCCAGCAATATGTTTTGTACATGCTTAGTTCATATATATTATATGCTTATAATTGATTACAGTTTTGTGTGGCTGTTAAAACATGCATTTATCAAAGTATTTAAAATACATTTTACATTTCACACATACTAAACATATTAAGGGTTAATTAAAAAAAATCTGTATTCTAACATATTAGTAATTATTAAAAAAAAAAAAAAAAATCATTACTGAATGAATTAATTTTATTTGAGTTTGCTTTTTCTTTTTTTTTTTTTAAGGTCTATTAAAAAATATATGATTAAATAGCCCCCCAAAAATTGTTTCCCTGTACCCCTTTAATTCTTTTATCTATTTTTTATGTTAATGCTAGTTTAATTACTAATTATATGGAGCTTGCTAATAACGGTAGCCCTCCAATAAAATTAATGAATGGCTTTATTAAGGAAATTACCAACCACCCTACCTGGTTTTGGCAGAGGAATTCTGATTTAAATTCAAGTAGGGTTTTTACTAAATGTTAGTTCAACGTTTCATATAAAACATTATAATAAAAAATGACTGACCTAATAATAGCACAAAGGCAATAGCCTTGAACTTACAGGGATATAAAAACCCATCATTTTACTTGTAGGATTCAGATAGAACATGCGATTTTAAACAACTTTCAAATTTACTTATATTATTTAATTTGCTTAATTCCCTTTATTGAAAAGAATACATAGGACGCCATGTACTAAGGCGTCAATTTTTTCACACAGACCGTATCGAAATAACCCGCCGGCATTCGCACCATGCGGATGGCACTTTGTTACATGAATGTACTAAAAACCAAGCCGTAAAATTTTGCGTCTATTGTGTGTCGAAGACAATCGGATTATTGATAACTTTGAAGCTTCGTTCGGCGCGAAAGAGCAAAGTTAAGAAGCAGTCTGCGACCTGATTGGTTTAGTTCTTTACCCACGTGACGATCTAGGTGTCATAATCGTCAGACAAGCGGCAACGTCTAGCTGCTGACATGTATAAGAATGTGCATTTTCCCAGAAATCTTAGAATATTGTTTATTTACTTTTCGGTATTCACTTTGACAAGATGGCTTGCTCCGGATGCCAATTATAACGCTAGACACAGCTTGGAATGAACCGGTGGCAAAAAAGTGTAAGGCTGCCAACAGTTTTAATAGTCCGGGTTTGGCTTGTGAACGCGCTGTCATAGGTTCCAGGTATTCTGCTATTTCATTGTAAAGTTCCATAATAGCTTCTCTGTCCAAACGGAATCTATGGATAATCTCTCGATCAGAAATGCTTTCCAAACCCATACGTGGAAGGAAAACTCTAGGGACTCTGATTCTTCTACCTCTCCTTCTTTGCAAGTTGTCAACCGGTGCCTGTATAGCCCTTCTTCCTCGTAATTGAATTAATCGGAAAAGAAACATGTGTAAAAGTGTCTCCATCTTCATTCAGTGATCCAAAAACCAATAATGATACAATAGTAGTCTAGTCCTTTCACTTAAAGGGCCACTAAACCCAAAATCTTTCTTTCATGATTCAGATAGAACATACAAATTTAAAAAACATTGCAATTTACTTCTATTATTTATTTTGCTTAATTTTTTAGATATCCTTATTTGAAGAAAAAGCAATGCACATGGGTGAGCCAATCACATGAGGCTTCTATGTGCAGCAACCAATCAGCAGCTACTGAGCATATCTAGATATGCTTTTCAGCAAAGAATATAAAGAGAATAAAACAAATTAGATAATAGAAGTAAATTAGAAAGATGTTTAAAAATGCATTATCTTTCTAAATCATGAAAGAAAAAATGTGGGTATCATGGCCCTTTAAGTACTTCAACCTGGCGTCAGGTAGATACGCCCTATAGTTTTCTATTGTATTCGCTACCTAAATGGTCGTGAAGCAAATCACGCGAAGTTACAGTGAAAGTTGAAGCAGACGGATTAGTTGTAACATTCATAATTTCCGATTACAACGAATTTACGTGCGATTGAACATGTAGTAAGTGCAAAAAGGCTTCGGAACGATCAGTTGCATAAAATTACGTTCGCTGATGAAAATAGTGGTTTTTCGACCCGATCGCAGATTGGTACATACGAGAAGCAGATCGTGAGCAAATTTTGACGCAGAAATACAGACGGACGTCACTTCGAAGCTTAGTACATGGCGCCCATAGATAGACTCAGGCACAGCAAAGCACTACTGGAAGCTATCTGGTGATTGGTGGCTGCACATATATGCCTCTTGTCATTGTCTAACCAGTTGTGCTCAGCTAGCTCCCAGTAGTGCATTGCTGCTTCTTCAACAAAGGATATACCATGAGAACAAAGCACATTGAATAATATAAGTAAATTGTAAAGTTGTTTAAAATTGTATGTTCTATGTGAATCAGGAAATATTTTTGGGGGTTTCATGTCCCTGCATCGGTTTTGCAAGAATGTTATCCCTATTCACTAGAGGGCAACACTATTTTCTGCCATGTAGTGCTCCAGATGGCTACCTAGGTATTTTTTCAACACAGAATATTATGGGAACGAAGCAAATTTGATTATAGAAGTCAATTAGAAACTTTTTGTTAAATATGTTCTTGTCTGAATCACAAAATACATTTTTTTAGGTTTCATATCCCTTTAATTAAATAGGTACTTTAAAAGTAAGGATACTTGTGGAATCCATCATTTGTGCTACCACCTTAGTAAATGATTAGGCATTAGGATTGTAACACACAGAAATTCCAGCAATTATCATGTCACAAAGATAAGAAACTAGATAGAGAGAAGGATTTAATTAAGGGACAAGAAAGTCAAACTTAATGGGACAATAAAATCAAAAGTAAAATGTAATAATTCAGATAAAGAATATAATTTTAAATAACTCTCTAATTTACTTATATTATCCTTTGTTGAAGAGTATGCTCAAGAACCAGAGCACACTATTGGGAACAAGCTGAACACATTTGGTAAGTTAATGAAAAAACCACCAATCACCAGCTGGCATCCTGTATTGCTGCTTCTGAAGCTACCTAGATATTCTCTTCAACATAGGATACCAAAAAAGCAAAGCACATTTGATTTTAGAAGTAAATTAGAAAGTTGTTTGAAACTTCATGCTCTATGTAAATCATCTTTGTTTAATTTTTACAAATACTTGATAAGACAAATACTTGATAAGACAAATACTTGATAAGACAAATACATGATAAGACAATACAATAGCACTCAGGGGCCTATTTATCATTGTGCGAGCGGACATGTTCCGATATTGCGGATTATGTCCACTGCACATCGATAAATGCAGACAGCATACGCTCTCTGCATTTATCATTGCACCAGCAGTTCTTGTGAACTGCTGGTGCAATACCGCCCCTGGCAGATTTGCGGCCAATCGGCTGCTAGCAGGGGGTGTCAATCAACCCGATCGTATTGGATCGGGTTGATTTCCGGCGATGTCTGTCCTCCCCTCAAAGCAGGGGGACAGGTTATGGAACAGCGATCTTTAGACCGCTGCTTCATAACTTGTATTTCTGGCGAGCCTGAAGGCCCCTTTGTCTGAACTTCAAATCAGTAGTAGATTTTTGCAAATTTCATAGTTCTGTCTATTTCCACTCCCCCTGCATCATGTGACAGCCATCAGCCAATCACAAATGCATATACGTATATTCTGTGAATTTTCGCACATGCTCAGTAAGAGCTGCTAACTAAAAAAGTGTAAAAAGTTCATATTTTGTTAATTGGAAAGTTGTTTAAAATTGCTGCTCTATCTGAATCATGAAAGTTTAATTTTAACTTGAGTTTCCCTTTAATGTCTCTTTAAATATTCATGATGCAGACAGAGAAATGTTCCAATTTACTTCTGTTATCAAATTGGCTTCATTATCTTGGTATCCTTTTTTGACAAACATAACTAGCTAGACTCAAGAACATGCACATCCCTTTAGCATTGTTTGGCAGGACTGTATACAGCAATGTATAACATTGCTACTAACATCATTGTTGTCTTATAGGTTTGGTTCCCTTATTCAGAGAATCAAGTGGTCTTCCCATCCAAAAGTGAGTGTGATGATTTCACTCTTTGCCAGAAAAGTTTTGAGTATCCGAACAAAAGATAAAGAGACATTGGAGGCATCAATCCAAAAAGGAAATATTCAGTAGTCTGGATAATAAGAGAAATACAAGAGAGAATAAATTTAAAAAGTGGTCCACTAACTCTGTCCATTTTGGCCATTTTTTTGCGGTTACACCACCCCTGGGGACAATAAACAGTTTAAAATACTAATATTAAAAAAACACATTGTAGGTGCACCCGTGTTTTACTTAACATTTCACAAATGTTTCCTTTTTCTACAAAAGAAAACTTAACTCATGAAGATATGAAAACCAGCTTCCCTCTGAGAGAATTTCACTTAAATATATTTTCAATTTCGGAAAAATCTCAGCTTGTGCTTTTCACTACTGTTTTACTTATGTACTTATTGACTGTGTTTGGAAACCTGACCATTACTGCGGTTGTGTGTCTGGTGTCCCAGCTGCAAACCCCAATGTATTTCTTCTTGTGCAACCTATCAGTCCAGGACATTCTTTACGTCTCCGCAATTTTACCAAAGTTTTTGGCCATTACAATTACAGGAGACACCAAAATCTCTTTCTCAAAATGCATCACACAGTTATTTATATTTGCACTCTGTCTTGCAAATGAATTTTTAATACTCACCTCCATGGCCTATGACCGTTATGTGGCAATTTGTTTACCTCTACATTATTCTATCATTATGAACAAAAGGGTTTGCACTTTATTGGCTTCTTTATCCTGGCTTACTGCATGCATAAATTCCTTAATATTCTCTATGATAATGTCTCAATTATCATTCTGCAATTTATGGGAAATCAATCATTTCTTCTGTGATGTGCAGTCTATGCTGAATATCTCCTGCAGTGACACCAAAAATGTTAGGATTTACGTATATGCGGGATGTTTAATGTTAGGTGTATTTCCATTTCTAGTGATTTTGGTCTCCTACATTTTCATCATATCCGCCATCCTAAAGATCAGAACCACAGAAGGAAGACGCAAGACCTTCTCCAGCTGCTCCTCACATCTCATAGTGGTTATTCTGTTTTGTGGGACATCTATGGGCATGAATATGAAGTCTGAAAATAACCCAGATATAGATAAAATACTCTCTATGGTATACATTGCTGTGGTCCCAATGTTAAATCCCCTTGTCTATAGTTTAAGAAACAAAGAATTTATAAAAATAATTAAAAAACGCTTGAAAAATCCTTGCTTAAAGCACAAATAAGAGTGATTGTGCATAGTGACCACCCCCACTACAAAAGGTCAAAATCACAGCTGTATTTACAGTGATTATTTTTTATTGGAACCACACATCATTGTAGCACCAGTATTCTATGACTGCTACCTATTTTATCCAACCTCAAGGAAGCTTAGAACTTAGTGTGGAAGATCAAAAATAAACTATCCTTTACACTGAGTTCACAGCATAATTCTTAGACGCAGCCCAACTACAACTGAGCCTAACTAGGCATATTACCCTAACCCCTGAGTTTTCCATGCAAAACAAAATGTATGTGACTTGAGTGATGATTTGCTCTCCAACTAATTTGAATTAATGCACTCTTATGATAATTTCTCACATCTAGTTTACAGACTTAAAATGAGGGATTATGATTTAAAAATGCTACTGATGTTACTAATGAGACTAGAAAGGAGGTACAGGACAAAATATTCTGCTTGAACAGATAACAACAAATATTCAAAAAAGTTAAATACATTGATGGAAATAAATTACAGAACAAAATACAGCAACTAATTTGGTAAGACCGGGGAATTATTGACAATAACATTGTAATCTTGAAAATTCACTAAATTCTTAATCACATTCTGTCAAAGGGTTTTCAGTTTACATCAAGGAGGTCACCTTCATTAGGAAGTTCAGTTATGGAGTAAGTCTTTGGTTCTAGTACCAATGTGGCTACTAAAGAATGCTCTTTGGAAAGAAAAGGTAATGGGGTCTATCTATCAAGCTCCGAATGGAGCTTGACGCCCCGTGGTTCTGGCGAGTCTGGCGATGTCCACCTGCTCTGATGAGGCAGACAGGAATCTCCGGAATGCAACCCAATCAAGTACAATCGGGTTGATTGACACCCCCCTGCTGGCGGCCCATTGGCCGCGAGTTCACAGGGGGCGGTGTTGCACCAGCAGCTCTTGTGAGCTGCTGGTGCAATGCTGAATACGAATAGCATATTGCATTCAATGAGGTCTTGCGGACCTGATCCGCACTGTCGGATCAGGTCCGCAAGACCTTTGTTAAATTGGCCTCTTTGTATCAATGTGGCAGACAACTGTACAAGGCTTGCTTTACTTCATATAATAGTAAATAATTTAAAACTAAATTCAGACTTGATAGTAATCTAGTTTAGTCTTCTATCTCATTACCTGTAAAGTATGTAAAAAACAAACAAACAAACAAACAAACAAACAAACAAACAAACAAACAAACAAACAGTATACGGTCTGTAACATACATATGACAGAATTTAAATTCAATAGAAAAGATCCCCTAAAACCCCTATTGCCAAATACTGTTGCCATAGCACAAAAAGGTCAAAAAGGCTTTAGAGTTTCCAGTATTAGATTTTATCAGTAAATATAAAGGGTCAGATTACAAGTGGTACGATATTTAACGCTCCTGCTCAAGCGCTACCTCCTCTTAAAGTAAGCTTTTCGCATGCGTCGGGGTAGCTCTCGTAAGTTGAAAGTAAACAGTTTTCCCTTGCACGTTAACATGATGCGCATAAAAAGCTAAACTTAGAATATCACGTGAGCGATAATGTATTCCCCCATAGAATTCAATAGAGCAAAAAAAAGCAATTTTTAAAAGAAATCCTCATATTAGTTCCTCAAAAAGAGAAAAGGAAAAGCATAGTGTAAAACTGTAAAATGTGATCATATACAGCAATACAGATGAGCAATGCTGTTTAAATGTTACAGGGCTTCAATAGCTCTAGGAATTGTGCTTTACAAGAGAAACCAGGGTAATGCAGGATACACTGTAGTCTTCTGTGCTGATTACAAAGATTTCAATTAAAAGATTACAAAAAAAAAAAAAACATGACAACTAATCACTTAGGGTATAAATGTACAGGCAAGCAGCAACACATTAGCGATGGGCTAGATTACAAGTGAGGCACTATCTTAATGTGTGCCCGTAAAGGGACACATTATCCAGTTTGTGGACACACGCTAAATAAGCAGCCATTACAAGTGGCTGGTTAATGCTAATGTAAACTTGAGGTTTCACTTTGCACTAAGCACAATTAAACAGTGGTCAGACCTCTCATTAAATATAAAAAGTTGCCCCTATTGCCCCACAAAATAAAGAAGAAAATACTTTAAAATAGAATATAAATATGAGCATTTAAAAAAACAAAAACTCTGCACTAAGCAGTTATAAAGGGTTAAAGTGAGGGGATGTGGGGTGTTAGAAAAAAACAGCACCTATGTGCCTTTACATGAGGGTCAAGGGGGGACTTTGTTTTCTCTATAAATATATATATGCTTTTATAAATATATATTTATGTGTTAATATGTGTATATGCACATATAAATATATATATGAATATAAGTATATACATATATATTTATTTATTGCTGCCAAACACTGCGTGAATTACTCCCTGCACTGCACTAGATCATTTGCTGTGGCTACCGGCATAAAAATGAGGTTTCCATTGGAGCCTATGGAAGCACTCTCTCTTGAGTGCTTGACTTGCAGCAATGTGAATGCGTTCACATTGCACTGTACTCGTAATACCAGTACACATTCATGTGAGATGATATTACTGAGTGGATGTAATGTTAATGGGATATTTCCTTATCAGACCAATCCTGGCCAGTAGTCTTCTTATCCCAGCATCAAGTGGAAAGATAAGGAAAAATCCCAAAACTCAGTTAAATGGATAGAGGAATGAGGTAGTTCAGGATCAGCAATCACCAAAAGCAGAAAGGGTTCTGGGAGGTGGTTTACTGGCTGAGAAGGAATCAGAAAAATCCCAACAGACTATGTACAAAATAATAGGAATGCTCAACAGTGAATGCACAGAACAAAGAGGGCAGATAGTCCAATCCTTCGGTGAGAAAAGGAATAAGCAGGAGAGTGGTCACTTGACAAAGCAGGGTTCAGTAACAGGCAGGCAATCCAATCTTTAACAGTAACAAAAGGGTTAAGCAGGAGGATGGTCACTTGGCAATGCAGAGTACAGTAACAGGCAGACAATCCAATCTTTCACAGTAACAAAAGGGTTAAGCAACAAAATGGTCACATGGCAAAACAGGTTCAGTAACAGACAGGCAGCCCATTCTTTCACAGTAACAAAAAGGGTTAAGCAGGAGGATGGTCACTTGGCAATGCAGAGGTCAGTAACAGGCAGCAGTCCATTCTTTCACAGTAACAAAAATGGTTAAGCAGGAGGATGGTCACTTGGCAATGCAGAGGTCAGTAACAGGCAGACAGTCCAATCTTTCACAGTAACAAAAATGGTTAAGCAGGAGGATGGTCACTTGGCAATGCAGAGGTCAGTAACAGGCAGCAGTCCATTCTTTCACATTAACAAAAATGGTTAAGCAGGAGGATGGTCACTTGGCAATGCAGAGGTCAGTAAAAGGCAGCAGTCCATTCTTTCACAGTAACAAAAGGGTTAAGCAGGAGAATGGTCACTTAGCAATGCAGAGTACAGTAACAGGCAGACAGTCCAATCTTTCACAGTAACAAAAGGGTTAAGCCGGAGAATGGTCACTTGGGAATGCAGAGTACAGTAACAGGCAGACAGTCCATTCTTTCACAGTAACAAAAAGGGTTAAGCAGGAGGATGGTCACTTGGCAATGCAGAGGTCAGTAACAGGCAGCAGTCCATTCTTTCACAGTAACAAAAAGGGTTAAGCAGGAGGATGGTCACTTGGCAATGCAGAGGTCAGTAACAGGCAGCAGTCCATTCTTTCACAGTAACAAAAATGGTTAAGCAGGAGGATGGTCACTTGGCAATGCAGAGGTCAGTAACAGGCAGACAGTCCAATCTTTCACAGTAACAAAAATGGTTAAGCAGGAGGATGGTCACTTGGCAATGCAGAGGTCAGTAACAGGCAGCAGTCCATTCTTTCACAGTAACAAAAATGGTTAAGCAGGAGGATGGTCACTTGGCAATGCAGAGGTCAGTAAAAGGCAGCAGTCCATTCTTTCACAGTAACAAAAGGGTTAAGCAGGAGAATGGTCACTTAGCAATGCAGAGTACAGTAACAGGCAGACAGTCCAATCTTTCACAGTAACAAAAGGGTTAAGCCGGAGAATGGTCACTTGGGAATGCAGAGTACAGTAACAGGCAGACAGTCCATTCTTTCACAGTAACAAAAAGGGTTAAGCAGGAGGATGGTCACTTGGCAATGCAGAGGTCAGTAACAGGCAGCAGTCCATTCTTTCACAGTAACAAAAAGGGTTAAGCAGGAGGATGGTCACTTGGCAATGCAGAGGTCAGTAACAGACAGGCAGCCCATTCTTTCACAGTAACAAAAAGGGTTAAGCAGGAGGATGGTCACTTAGCAATTCAGAGTACAGTAACAGACAGGCAGCCCATTCTTTCACAGTAACAAAAGGGTTAAGCAGGAGAATGGTCACATGGCAATGCAGAGTACAGTAACAGGCAGGCAGTCCAATCTTTCACAGTAACAAAAGGGTTAAGCAGGAGGATGGTCACTTGGCAATGCAGAGGTCAGTAACAGACAGGCAGCCCATTCTTTCACAGTAACAAAAAGGGTTAAGCAGGAGGATGGTCACTTAGCAATGCAGAGTACAGTAACAGACATGCAGTCCATTCTTTCACAGTAACAAAAAGGGTTAAGCAGGAGGATGGTCACTTAGCAATGCAGAGTACAGTAACAGGCAGACAGTCCATTCTTTCACAGTAACAAAAAGGGTTAAGCAGGAGGATGGTCACTTGGCAATGCAGAGGTCAGTAACAGGCAGCAGTCCATTCTTTCACAGTAACAAAAAGGGTTAAGCAGGAGGATGGTCACTTGGCAATGCAGAGGTCAGTAACAGGCAGCAGTCCATTCTTTCACAGTAACAAAAAGGGTTAAGCAGGAGGATGGTCACTTAGCAATGCAGAGGTCAGTAACAGGCAGCAGTCCAATCTTTCACAGTAACAAAAAGGGTTAAGCAGGAGAATGGTCACTTAGCAATGCAGAGGTCAGTAACAGGCAGGCAGTCCATTCTTTCACAGTAACAAAAAGGGTTAAGCAGGAGGATAGTCACTTAGCAATGCAGAGTACAGTAACAGACAGGCAGTCCATTCTTTCACAGTAACAAAAAGGGTTAAGCAGGAGGATGGTCACTTAGCAATGCAGAGTACAGTAACAGGCAGACAGTCCATTCTTTCACAGTAACAAAAAGGGTTAAGCAGGAGGATGGTCACTTAGCAATGCAGAGGTCAGTAACAGGCATGCAGTCCATTCTTTCACAGTAACAAAAAGGGTTAAGCAGGAGGATGGTCACTTAGCAATGCAGAGTATAGTAACAGACAGGCAGTCCATTCTTTCACAGTAACAAAAAGGGTTAAGCAGGAGGATGGTCACTTAGCAATGCAGAGTACAGTAACAGACAGGCAGTCCATTCTTTCACAGTAACAAAAAGGGTTAAGCAGGAGGATGGTCACTTAGCAATGCAGAGGTCAGTAACAGGCAGGCAGTCCATTCTTTCACAGTAACAAAAAGGGTTAAGCAGGAGGATGGTCACTTAGCAATGCAGAGTACAGTAACAGACAGGCAGTCCATTCTTTCACAGTAACAAAAAGGGTTAAGCAGGAGGATGGTCACTTAGCAATGCAGAGGTCAGTAACAGGCAGCAGTCCATTCTTTCACAGTAACAAAAAGGGTTAAGCAGGAGGATGGTCACTTAGCAATGCAGAGTACAGTAACAGGCAGGCAGTCCATTCTTTCACAGTAACAAAAAGGGTTAAGCAGGAGGATGGTCACTTAGCAATGCAGAGTACAGTAACAGACAGGCAGTCCATTCTTTCACAGTAACAAAAAGGGTTAAGCAGGAGGATGGTCACTTAGCAATGCAGAGTACAGTAACAGGCAGGCAGTCCAATCTTTCACAGTAACAAAAAGGGTTAAGCAGGAGGATGGTCACTTGGCAATACAGAGGTCAGTAACAGGCAGCAGTCCATTCTTTCACAGTAACAAAAAGGGTTAAGCAGGAGGATGGTCACTTAGCAATTCAGAGTACAGTAGCAGACAGGCAGTCCAATCTTTCACAGTAACAAAAGGGTTAAGCAGGAGGATGGTCACTTAGCAATGCAGAGGTCAGTAACAGGAAGGCAATCAGATTAAGCACAATAGCAACAGTGAAAATAGAACCCAGAAAAGCACAAGGCAAACCTTTACTTGGGCACTGCAAACAAGCATTGGAGGTACTTATATAGGTGCAGGTTCATTCCAAGGAGGGCACACAGGTGAGATCCCAAAATGGCAGTGGTAATCACGGTGCACAGAAATGACATCATTGCCACGTACCAACAACAAACGGCAGCCAGGGCAACGGCCGAAGGAGTGGCGTGTCAAATATAGCGCTTGTTTAAGCACAATTTTGTGCTTCTCTTGTAATCTGGCCCTATGTCTTTTAGGCTAATGCTGTACCACAATTTTGCCCTTCCTTGTGATCAGTCAATGTTCCTCCATTAACTCTGATGATCATTTCACTATTTCCACAAAGCTTTTTCAAGTTGATTTGCCTTTCTTAAACTCTTTGAGGGGCCTCACAGTACTGAGGAAGCATCCTAGATAATCTTGCCTGACTAGAGAGCTTTAGTGGCTTAGGCCCAAACTATTGTCCTTTTCCTGGATACATCAGTCTTGGAAACTTTGGTTTGGTTATGCAGGAACCAGAACTGATTGGCTAAAATACAAGTCTGTCAAAAGAACTGAGATAAAGTGGCTGTCTGCAGAGGCTTAGATACAAGGTAATCACAGAGGTAAAAGAAGGTATTAATATAACTGAGATAAGGAGCAGTCTGCAGAGGCTTAGATACAAGGTAATCACAGAGGTAAAAGTATATTAATATAACTGAGATAAGGAGCAGTCTGCAGAGGCTTAGATACAAGGTAATCACAGAGGTAAAAAGTATATTAATATAACTGAGATAAGGAGCAGTCTGCAGAGGTTTAGATACAAGGTAATCACAGCGGTAAAAAGTATATTAATATAACTGAGATAAGGAACAGTCTGCAGAGGATTAGATACAAGGTAATCACAGAGGTAAAAGTACATAAATATAACTGAGATAAGGAGCAGTCTGCAGAGGCTTAGATACAAGGTAATCACAGAGGTAAAAAGTGTATTAATATAACTGAGATAAGGAGCAGTCTGCAGAGGCTTAGATACAAGGTAATCACAGAGGTAAAAGAAGGTATTAATATAACTGTGTTGGATATGCAAAACTGGGGAATGGGTAATAAAGGGATTATCTATCTTTTTAAACAATAAAACAAGTAGGCTGTCCCATTAATGTAGGTTTAAATTCTTTTTATGTTTATATCCACATAATTTTGTAGCGTTTCTTCTTACTTCTCACTGTGCCTGCATTGATATAGCAATGTATTATACATGCACTGAATGTTAAAGACCTACAATTCCACAAGAATGTGAGAGACGCATTAGAATATGGGCCAAGCCTAATTTTTAAACGCTTGGGGGCCGATTTATTAAAGTGCGGACAAACATGATACAATGTAGCGTATCATGTCTGCCGCACATCAATAAATGCCGACAGCAATGCCAATCGGCCGCTAGCAGGGGGTGTTGATCAGCCTCAGAGCAGGCGGACAAGTTATGGAGCATTAGTCTTTAGACCGCTGCTTCAAAACTGCTGTTTCCGGTGAACCTGAAGGCTCGAGTGGAAACAGGGGCATCATGCTCCGTAATTCGTCCCCATTGTGTTAGTGCCTATGAGTACATCTTTGAGAAAGTTCTTTTTTTTTTTTTTCCAATCAGCCAATCAGATTGAGCTTGCATTCTATTGGCTGATCGGAACAGCCAATAGAATGCAAGCTCAATCTGATTGGCTGATCGAATCAGCCATTCGGATTGAACTTGATTCTGATTGGTTGATTCCATCAGCCAATCAGAAAATTCCTACCTTAATTCCGATTGGCTGATAGAATCCTATCAGCCAATCGGAATTCGAGGGACGCCATCGTGGATGACGTCCCTTAAAGGAACCGTCATTCGGCTAGTAGGCGTCGGGAGAAGAGGATGTTCCGCGTCGGAAGTCTGCAAGATGGATCCGGAAGAAAGAAGATTGAAGATGCCGTTGATAGAAGACTTCATCCGGATCATGGACCTCTTTAGCTCCCGCTTGGATGAAGACTTCATCCGGATCATGGACCTCTTCAGCTCCCGCTTGGATGAAGACTTCAGCCGGATCATGGACCTCTTCAGCCCCCCGCTTGGGCTTGGATCAGGACATCGGAGGAGCTCTTCAGGACGGATCGGTGAACCTGGTATGGTGAAGATAAGGTAGGAAGATCTTCAGGGGCTTAGTGTTAGGTTTATTTAAGGGGGGTTTGGGTTAGATTAGGGGTATGTGGGTGGTGGGTTGTAATGTTGGGGGGGGGTATTGTATGTTTTTTTTTTACAGGCAAAAGAGCTGAATTTCTTGGGGCATGCCCCGCAAAGGGCCCTGTTCAGGGCTGGTAAGGTAAAAGAGCTTTGAAATGTAGTAATTTAGAATAGGGTAGGGCATTTTGTTATTTTGGGGTTCTTTGTTATTTTATTAGGGGGCTTAGAGTAGGTGTAATTAGTTTAAAATTGTTGTAATATTTTTCTTATGTTTGTAAATATTTTTTTATTTTTTGTAACTTAGTTCTTTTTTATTTTTTGTACTTTAGTTAGTTTATTTCATTGTAGTTATTTGTAGGAATTGTATTTAATTTATTTATTGATAGTGTAGTGTTAGGTTTAATTGTAGGTAATTGTAGGTATTTTATTTAATTAATTTAATGATAGTATAGTGTTAGGTTTAATTGTAACTTAGGTTAGGATTTATTTTACAGGTAATTTTGTAATTATTTTAACTAGGTAAGTATTTAATAGCTATTGTACCTGGTTAAAATAATTACAAAGTTGCCTGTAAAATAAATATTAATCCTAAAATAGCTACAATGTAATTATAATTTATATTGTAGCTATATTAGGATTTATTTTACAGGTAAGTATTTAGCTTTAAATAGGAATAATTTATTTAATAAGAGTTAATTAATTTCGTTAGATTTAAATTATATTTAACTTAGGGGGTGTTAGTGTTAGGGTTAGACTTAGCTTTAGGGGTTAATACATTTATTAGAATAGCGGTGAGCTCCGGTCAGCAGATTAGGGGTTAATAATTGAAGTTAGGTGTCTGCGATGTTAGGAAGGGCAGATTAGGGGTTAATACTATTTATTATAGGGTTAGTGAGGCGGATTAGGGGTTAATAACTTTATTATAGTAGCGGTGCGGTCCGCTCGGCAGATTAGGGGTTAATAAGTGTAGGCAGGTGGAGGCGACGTTGAGGGGGGCAGATTAGGGGTTAATAAATATAATATAGGGGTCGGCGGTGTTAGGGACAGCAGATTAGGGGTACATAAGGATAATGTAATTAGCGTCGGTTTACAGAGCGGCAGATTAGGGGTTAAAAATAATATGCAGGGGTCAGCGATAGCGGGGGCGGAAGATTAGGGGTTAATAAGTGTAAGGCTAGGGGTGTTTAGACTCGGGGTACATGTTAGGGTGTTAGGTGCAGACGTAGGAAGTGTTTCCCCATAGCAAACAATGGGGCTGCGTTAGGAGCTGAACGCGGCTTTTTTGCAGGTGTTAGGTTTTTTTTCAGCTCAAACAGCCCCATTGTTTTCTATGGGGGAATCGTGCACAAGCACGTTTTTGAGGCTGGCCGCTTGCGTAAGCAACTCTGGTATCGAGAGTTGAAGCTGCGTTAAAAATGCTCTACGCTCCTTTTTTGGAGCCGAACGCAGCGATTCTGTGGACTCTCAATACCAGAGTTATTTTCATGGTGCGGCCAGAAAAAAGCCGGCGTTAGCTACGCGGGTCCTTACCGACAAAACTCTAAATCTAGCCGATAGGAAATAACAGTGAAATAACAATGCTTGGACGATCAACAAGTAAGCATATATAGAGGCATATTCTCATAGCTACATAACACACATCTTGTAAAAACCTGATAAAATCAGGATAATTAATGTCTATTACAGTCTGATGTACTACAGCGTGCGCATCCTCTGCTGTTATATGTAGCTTGCGACTCTAATGTATGTAGTACATAGTTCTATGCTTAGTCTGCTGACTAATGAAAGGTGTTTTCCAATGCTTCACACTCACTTTGTGAGCTAATATCCAATCCTCCAGCATATTAATTGAATGATTAACAAAGTACAACAATTGCGTAGGGTTCAAAATTTACATCATTACATAATCCTACAAACAAAAACATAAAAAAAAAAGAAACAAGGATAAAAACAAAAACAAAAAATAGCCCATGAAAGAATGTGTGCACAACCCCTGATCTGAACGTACTAAGCCTACTACATAGTAAGGATTTTTTCCCTCCACCCTGCAATCATCATGTAAATAATGTCTCAGGAACTCCTCTCGTTACTTATTATACCTTGGCCTATTTATATTGTTCTCACAGGAACACCATATCATGGTAAAAATTCAACCTTCCAGTGGAAAAATAAAAATATCTTTCCATTGTACTTGTATAATCAACTTGTTGTCTCCACTTTTCTATAGGCGGGACCAGAGTTTGGGAATTCATTTTTTTGCTGTATTAAGCATAATTTGAGTGATATTACAATGCAGCCTGCATGATATAGTAGATAAGTCATTAAATATGAAGATTGCTGGAGAGAATTCTAGGTCTACGCCTGTAACCTCCTTAATCGCTTTGAAAATTCCCCTCCAAAATGGAGACAGATGTGTACAGTCCCACCATATATGTAACATTGTCCCTTCTTGGCCACAACCCCTCCAGCACTTATTACTAGCTTCTTTGAACATATATGTCAGCTTATTGGGTGTGAGGTACCACCTTGTGAGAATTTTTATATTTGTTTCTAAGTAGAGAGACGAGTGTGCAGATTTTGCTGTGGAGCGTGTCCATTGTTTTCATTGTTGAGGTGTGGGAAGTGCAGGAAATGTATTTCTAAGGGATATCCAGGTATTCCAGTTTTCGCTAAAGATAGTGTATAGCTTGCCTTCTCTTGGTTTGGCTATCAATGTTGGAGTCCAACATAGTCCGTCCATATGCATTACTTTTAATAATTGTGATTCTAGGTTTAGCACTTTTTTAAATGATTTATTACCCTGCCTACACCAGCCCACCACTCTACCCAAAGAAATAGCCAATCTGTACCAATTCAAATTGGGGACCCCCAACCTTCCTTTGTCTCAGAGGGTATGTATCATATTATGAGATAATCTAGATTTCTTCCTCTGCCAAATATAAGAGTTTAGTATTTTTGCAGTTTTTGGACATATTTAGAGACACCAGCGATAGGCAGGGCTTGCATAACATATAATGTTTTAGGTAATAGGGTCATTTTTGCAGCTGCCACTCTGCCCAGCCAAGAAATATTGTGCTTGGGCATCCATCTAGACGTTAAGAGTGAAAACTCAGTTAAGAGTTTCCCATAGTTTAACTTGCGTAGTTGTTCCTTGTCAGAGGTCAATTGAACACCAAAATACCTTAATGCTTCAAGATTAATCTTGAAAGGGGCCCTGATTCCTAATTATATCCAAAGTTTCTTTAGGTATGTTGATAGGGTAAAGTTCTGACTTAGATGGGTTTATCAGGAAATTGGACACCTTACCATATAGTTCCCTCTGAACCTTTTCAAGGGACTTGACAGGGGAAGACAAAGTCATTAGGACATCATCTGCAAACATAGCTAGCTTATATGGATGTCCCAAGATGTCAATACCCATTATATTTGGATTACTACGTAATTTAGCTGCTAGGGGTTCCAGGGATAGGACGAACAGCAGGGGTGACAGCGGACATCCCTGCCTTGTCATATTACGTATTTCAAAAGCATCTGACAGAAATCCATTAACACGAATCTGCGCAGAAGGATTTGAATATAGGGCGAAAATATGAGAAAGAAATTTAGTTGGAAAGCCGAATTTAATTAAGGTGGAGTGCAGGAAAATCCAATCTAATCTGTCGAATGCTTTCTCTGCATCTGTCGACAGAAAGACAGCTGGCATTTTAACAAATTTAATGTGGTCTAGGAGGGTAATAACTTTGCTTATATTGTCCCTGGCTTCTCTATTCTGTACAAAGCCTACTTGATCACCGTCCAACAAGGATGGTAGTATTTTATTCATTCTGATAGCTAAAATTTAGCATAAAGTTTAATATCTGCATTAAGCAGAGAGATTGGTCTATAGTTTGCGGGTGAGATAGCGGGTTTCCCCGGTTTCGAGAATACTGTTATATGGGCTTGAAGCATTATATCAGGGAACACATGACCATCTGAGACATAATTAAAAAAGGAAGCCAGATGAGGACTTAATTGGGACTTAAAGGTCTTGTAATAAAGGGCAGTGAAGCCATCTGGGCCTGGAGCTTTATTATGTTTCATATCAGCAATCACTGCTCTAACCTCTTCCACACTTATTGGGGATTCTAGTAATTCTGCTTCTTCTATCGAGAAGTGTGGGAGGTGTATATTTCGCAAATAGTTATAAGATGCTTCTCTATGCTTACTGGAGGGTCTGTCCAGGCATATATTATATAATTTATGGTTACATTGTTGGAAAAGTTTAGCAATGCCCACTGTATCCTCAATTTAAGACCCAGAGATGGCATTAATTGAGTATATATATGATTTTGTTTGTTGTTTCCTTAAAGCCCTCACTAAATATTTGCCTGTTTTATTGCCCTCTCCATAAAACTGCTTCCTTTGAGTGTCAATTTGCAGAATCTCATTTGGTTTATTTCTTTTCTCATTAAGTGGGTTTCGTTGGAGAACATCTCCTGGTCCTGGATTCAATTTTGCCAGATAGTCTAATTCCGTTATCTACTGCGCTAGGGTCGAATACACTCTTCTATTTGCCTTTTGCCTAATCACTCTAGTGTTTATGAATTCACCCCTCATATAAGCCTTATGATCCTCCCAGATCATATCTGGGTTGATTTCTTGTATGTTATTTATTGAGAAGTAGGTGTCTAGTTGTTTTGTATAGTTCTCTAGGTTTTTGGGATCTAGTAACAATGGGTCATCTAACCTCCAACAGAATGGCCTAATGGGCATAGATGGCCACTTTAAAAAACATTCCACCAATGAGTGGTCAGACCAAGTTGTATGTTTTATGTGGCATTGTGTGATATAGGAAAGAGCACTATGATCTGCTAAAATGTAATCCAATCTCTTATCTGGGTGTAAATATCGCCAGGAATCATGTAGTGTAAGTGATTTAAGAGTCTTCCGTATAGAATGGAAAACCTTCTGCGGGATATGTGTTTTAGAGCTTGAGCAGTCAATTCTTGTGTCGAGTGGGATATTTAAATCTCCCCCCACTATCAAGGGGCCCTTCAATATATCAAGAATTTTAGCCGTAGCTACTTTTATAAATACATCTTGGCGTCTATTTGGTGCATAAAAATTAACTATCATAACGGGTTTACCATAAAGCAGGCCCACAATACCCAAATATCTGCCCTCCTTATCTTTGTTTGTTTGCAGAACTTTAAAGGGGATGGGCTTATGAATAAGAATGCTGACACCGTTCATTAAAAAAAAAATTAGTACTATGATAGTGTTGTGTGTATTGCGAAGAGAAATATTTCAGAATCCTATTTGCCTTAAAATGGATTTCTTGCAATAAAATAATTTTTCCCCCTCTTTTGTGTATGTCCTGCATGGCCATAGCCCTTGCACTTGGACAATTCTATGCAATAATGTGTAGATGAGGATCATTACCATTTACTGTCATCTCAGATTGTTCACAGACTTACCGCTCTTAGACATCAGATGCATTATATCTGCAAGGTTAGTGTGCACACACCCCGGGCTTAATAAAAACAAAATACAAATAACATTAATATAACAATAGGTTAAAAGCATATAGCTTTATACTTAGGGGGAATAACCATTCTAGGCAGGCTAAACATGAGTACATCTATTAGATATGGTACATCAATTTTTTTTTTTTTTTAAATCTGCATTAGAGACACACATAACTATCTCCTTCCATCCCCTCATTAAACATGTAAACAGTACCCCTCCATCTCTAAACCTCACAAACATATTTTATTATAGATTCTACACTCCCTATATCAATCTCCGGAAAAAAGAGTCTCATGTCCCTTTAATAAAGAAGGAGCAGACAGTTATTTAAAAAGGACAAAAGTGTTATACTTAGTCACAATCTAGGCTGCTTCTTGTACATCAGTTTCCCGTGTAGATTGCTTGGAAAAGGCTTTATCGGTTTTTCTTGAAGATACTCTCTGCCATTCCGGTCTTTGAGGTAATGGCAGTTCCTTTTGCAAGGGCATATTCGTGTATGGCTTGGCAATGTCTGCCATCACGGGTGGTTCTATATGTAGCTCTTTACAAACAGAAGAGATGTCATCTGGAGTATTACACAAGATTCTTCGGCCTCTCCACTGTATCTGTAGGTTAAAGTGGTGGCCCCATCTATAAGGGGTATTTTGCTGACGTAGCTTTTTAGTTAGGGGTCTAAGATCTCTTCTTTTTTGAAGGGTTCCAGTAGACAGATCTTTAAACAGTTGCAACTCTGAACCTTTGAATTTTATCGGGTGTTTTTGCCTCGCTTTTTTCATCAGCATTTCTTTAATGGGGGTAACCTGTGACTTTTACAATTACGTCTCTTGGGGGCTGATCCTTTGGAGGCCTAGCTCTCAATGCCCTATGTGTTCTATCAAGGCAAATAGGCTTTGTACATGGTTCCAGGGCCTGAGGGGATACCTCCTCTGGTATACCCCTCATTCTGATGTTATGACGGCGGCTCCTGTTCTCTAAATCGTTGATCTTGTTTTCCAGTTGCAGAATTGTTAAATCCTGTTGAGAGAGCTTACTGGAACAACTGAAAATTGCTGCTTGCTGGTGGGCTGTATCTTCCTCCAATTTGTCCACCCTTTGTCCCACTTCATTGAGATCTTTCTTAATTTCCACAAGTTCTTCGCTGGTACATTGCTTCACTTGCTGTATAAGCAAAGTAAAGTCATTCTTTGAGGGCAATGAATCCAGTAAGACTTTAGGCACTGTAACAGCTTGTCCCATGCTTTCAGAATCAAAGGACATTGAGTTATTTATTATTCTAGGCTCTGGTTCCATGGAGGCCAACGCCTGCGAGGAGTCAAGGCATTTAAAAAATTTGTTCACTGACGGTGTCACATTTGCTTTCTTCCTCGCAGCATTATCCCCTTTTACATAGTGGCCAGCATATTTATTTATCGTAAGTGACTGATGCCTCAAAATATACAGGTCTTCGCCTCTCACACAACACTTACATCTCAAGCAATTTTCAACAAAGTAAGGCCCTCTCTATGTGGGTCCTTTTCGTATTTTGAGTCAGGTCTGCTCTTCTGCCTATCATCTAGCCCTCCTCAAGTATCTCAAGATCCATCCAGTCTTTCATGTCTCTCTTCTCAAACCTGCGATCCACAATAAGCATTCCAGAAAAAGGATATCTCCTCCTCCTCTAGTGACTGATGGACAACCAGGGTTTGATGTAAGCCATATCTTGGATTCCAGGCTTTGTGGCAAGAATTTGTATTTTCTCATCCATACCGAGAGGTCCTGGGAACCGGCCACCCAGGTCCATGCTCCTGCATTGATGAAGGCCTTCCATAAGGCTCATCTGTCCAAACTTGGCCCTGTTCCCCGGAGGGGACATTGAGGAGGGGGCACTGTCACAATCCACTGCTTCTAACCATGCTGTTGCAGCTCTCAGATCTGTTTTCCTGCTTGCTGTGTCATGTTGCCTAGAAACGTGATGCAGTCTTTCTATGCAGGCCCGTTCTGATGATATCAGGCGGGTTTTAAATTCCCTGCATCGCAGATCCTCACTGCCTGTTTGTTGGACATTTCTAACTTAAACAATATTAGATAAATTTTAAATTATCAAATGAACCATTTAAATTTTAAAAAGGGATAACCTGTTATCTATTTTAGAGTCACGCACTCCTTATAATTTAGATATCTACACAGTTAGTGGTTGCTGCTAGGTGAACGTTATTGCTATGGTGACCAGTTGACTGTTGTTGTTGAGACCTAACACTTTCACATGAAGGGTCAGGATATACTTGACAGTGAGGTTATGATAAAATCTCCATTAGAATCACTATACTCCATAAAATAGGTATTTGTTTTTGTTATGACACTTGGCAGCTGTATAGATGAAGGACCACTCATTTGAAAAAGGAACATAGCTATTTCCAAATAAAGGCTATCACTTTCGCTATGTATTTTAGTGGGCAACAGACACACCACCAATCTGCTTTTTTCTATATACCTATATTTCTGCTTAAGTGCTGTTTATCATTGCATTTTTATAAATACAGCCTTGCCAGAGTCTTGTCTATTGTAACAGTGTTGTCACAAAAGTAATTTTACCAAAGCAAAGCTTGTTAAAATAGCGGGTCTCAGAAAATGAATAGCAACAAATGTCAGCCGTTATGGACTGAGGCCATCTTATTGGATTAATGTTTTATAAATGCTATTAACAGTCAGAATATCGTTTAACTTTCATGATGGCTGTCAGTAATGGCTTCCAAAAAATATTCTTTGGTGAAACATAGTAACCAAAGAATAATTTTTGGAAGCTGTTACTGATGAACATCATGGAAGTTAAACAATACATTGTGTCCTAACAAGCAATAATATACTTAAAAAAACGTAGTTTAATATTTCTGATAAACATAATAGGACTATTATAAATTTATTTAGCTGAAATTAGAAATTCATCAGGATTTATATATCTACCATAATTTGAATACTTTTGTAGTCAGATTAATAATAATATACTAATGGAGATTTTACAAGTGGTACATTATACAGGGAGTGCAGAATTATTAGGCAAGTTGTATTTTTGAGGATTAATTTTATTATTGAACAACAACCATGTTCTCAATGAACCCAAAACACTCATTAATATCAAATCTGAATATTTTTGGAAGTAGTTTTTAGTTTGTTTTTAGTTTTAGCTATTTTAGGGGGATATCTGTGTGTGCAGGTGACTATTACTGTGCATAATTATTAGGCAACTTAACAAAAAACAAATATATACCCATTTCAATTATTTATTTTTACCAGTGAAACCAATATAACATCTCCACATTCACAAATATACATTTCTGACATTCAAAAACAAAACAAAAACAAATCAGTGACCAATATAGCCACCTTTCTTTGCAAGGACACTCAAAAGCCTGCCATCCATGGATTCTGTCAGTGTTTTGATCTGTTCACCATCAACATTGCGTGCAGCAGCAACCACAGCCTCCCAGACACTGTTCAGAGAGGTGTACTGTTTTCCCTCCTTGTAAATCTCACATTTGATGATGGACCACAGGTTCTCAATGGGGTTCAGATCAGGTGAACAAGGAGGCCATGTCATTAGATTTTCATCTTTTATACCCTTTCTTGCCAGCCACGCTGTGGAGTACTTGGACGCGTGTGATGGAGCATTGTCCTGCATGAAAATCAAGTTTTTCTTGAAGGATGCAGACTTCTTCCTGTACCACTGCTTGAAGAAGGTGTCTTCCAGAAACTGGCAGTAGGACTGGGAGTTGAGCTTGACTCCATCCTCAACCCGAAAAGGCCCCACAAGCTCATCTTTGATGATACCAGCCCAAACCAGTACTCCACCTCCACCTTGCTGGTGTCTCAGTCGGACTGGAGCTCTCTGCCCTTTACCAATCCAGCCACGAGCCCATCCATCTGGCCCATCAAGACTCACTCTCATTTCATCAGTCCATAAAACCTTAGAAAAATCAGTCTTGAGATATTTCTTGCCCCAGTCTTGACTTTTCCGCTTGTGTGTCTTGTTCAGTGGTGGTCGTCTTTCAGCCTTTCTTACCTTGGCCATGTCTCTGAGTATTGCACACCTTGTGCTTTTGGGTACTCCAGTGATGTTGCAGCTCTGAAATATGGCCAAACTGGTGGCAAGTGGCATCTTGGCAGCTGCACGCTTGACTGTTCTCAGTTCATGGGCAGTTGTTTTGTGCCTTGGTTTTTCCACACGCTTCTTGTGACCCTGTTGACTATTTTGAATGAAATGCTTGATTGTTCGATGATCACGCTTCAGAAGCTTTGCAATTTTAAGAGTGCTGCATCCCTCTGCAAGATATCTCACTATTTTTGACTTTTCTGAGCCTGTCAAGTCCTTCTTTTGACCCATTTTGCCAAAGGAAAGGAAGCTGCCTAATAATTATGCACACCTGATATAGGGTGTTGATGTCATTAGACCACACCCCTTCTCATTACAGAGATGCACATCACCTAATATGCTTAATTGGTAGTAGGCTTTCGAGCCTATACAGCTTGGAGTAAGACAACATGCATAAAGAGGATGATGTGGTCAAAATACTCATTTGCCTAATAATTCTGCACTCCCTGTATAGCTCTTTCCAATTATTTTTTTCTCTACTTATGTGACCATATAAAGGAGATATCTTATGATGGGTTATCTAAAAGACGTATCGAAACATTATATGTACTGTATACTATAATAAAGTGAGAAACACAGGACACATTTTGAGGTATATTGATACTGTTTATTGCAGAAGTTGTTTACGAAAGTTCAACTTGGACAGAACATTTTATTTTTCATTTTCCCAGTTTTTAATATTTTTTTATTAAAAATTATGTTTGGAGGACAGGTTAGAGAAACTGGGTCTGTTTTCTCTAGAAAAAAGGCGCTTGAGAGGTGACATGATTACTTTAAATAAATATATTCAATGCACATATACAGAGATGGCAGAAGCTTTGTTTATTCCAAAAAAATGTTTGTTACAATAAGTCACAATCTAAAATTGTGAGATTCATTACCAAAGGAGGTAGTGAATGCCAATACCTTAGATACATTTAAATATGGTTTGGATACATTTCTGGCTAGAAACAGAATAGATATGATTGCTTGTGTTAAATGGGTCACCTTTTTAATTGGATTAATTTAAGCTCAACTGGAGCTTTTATGTAAGTATATTAGATTTGTATAGGTTGAACTTCGGTCTTCTTTCTACCTCATCTACTATGTTACTATGTTAATATGTTTAATTTATGCTGCTTTTCCGTGTTACGGGGGCATAATTTTCCAAATATGATCTGTAAATACAAGAAAATAGCACCATGAATAAATCTTTAATGCGCAAAAATAATATTTTAAAACAGTTAAACAGAAATAAAATAAAAAATATTTTAAAAATGAGCTTTGAAACTGAGAGACAGGACTGCATTACAAGATACTTCAAAAGAACAATACAGTTCTTACAAATTCCGCCTGCTGGACTTAAGTGTAGGCGAAAAATCTCAACCAATCATATGCAAGATTACAGAGATTCCTTTTGTTTTATCAAGCTAGATGACTTTTCACGTAAGAAAACCTTAGATTATTACCAATTACAATTACACACTTTTACCTAAACAGTTTTGCAAGCTGATTTTTAATTGTTGAGGTTGTAATTATTGTCTTTACATTGCTAAAGGTTCCCATTTTTGGTGTATCATGTATTAAGCAACCGCATACAGCTATAGATATTAATGACAGAGATAATGAATCTGGGGAATATATAAGTGAAATGACGCTCAACACATTTTAGACATGACTTTGGCTTAAAGGGACAGTCTATACCAGAATTTGTATTGTTTAAAAAGATAGTTAATCCCTTTATTACCCTTTCCCTAGTTTTGCATAACCAACACAGTTATATAAATACACTTTTTACCTCTGTGATTACCTTGTATCTAAGCCTCTGAAAACGGCTTCCTTATTTCAGTTCTTTTGACAGACTTGCATTTTAGCCAATCACTGATGACTTCTAGGTAACTCCACGTGCATGATCACACTGTTATCTATATGACACACATGAACTAACACCTTCTAGTGGTGAAAAACTGTCAAAATGCATTCAGATAAGAGGCGGCCTTCAAGGTTCAAGAAATTAGCATATGAACCTCCTACGTTTAGCTTTCAACTAAGAATACCAAGAGAACAAAGCAAAATTGGTGATAAAAGGGGAGGAGCTAACAGTGAGAGTGAGCAGACGTGTCTCGACTGAGCTCTGTCCAAATTCATAACTTATAAAAAATTTCACTACGCTTTCTTCTTCTTAAACCATACTTCCCTTCCTCACTATCAGCTAGATTACGAGTTTTGAGTGCTGCTATTACAAGTTTACAAAAAGCAGGCTTGTGCGGGCGATATGGTGGAGTTGAGCTCCATATCTCACCCAAATACAAGCGCTGCTTTGACAAGCTCATGCACGATTTTCCCATAAACATCAATAGGGAGAGCCGGCTGCGATCGCGGAAACAAAAGCTCTCTAACGCAGCCCCATTTATGTCTATGGGGAAAGAAAAAGTTATGTTTAAACCTAACACCCTAACATAAACCCCACATCTAAACACCCCTAATCTGCCGCCCCTGACATCGCCGCAACCTACATAATGTTATTAACCCCTAATCTGCTGCCCCTAACATCGCCGCCACCTAAATAAAACTATTAACCCCTAATCTACCACCATTAACATCGCCACAGGTACATTACAGTTATTAATCCCTAATCCGCCGCTCCCAATGTCACCACAACTATACTAAAGTTATTAACCCCTAAACCTCTGGCCTCCAACATCACTAACACTAAATAAATATATTAACCCCTAAACCTAACCCTAACTTAACCCTAACCCTAAGTCTAACCCTAACCCCCCAACTTAAATATAATTAAAATAAATCTAAATTGAGCTTACAATTAAATAATTCCTATTTAAAACTAAATACTTACCTATAAAATAAAACCTAAGCTAGCTACATATAAATAATAGTTACATTGTAGCTAGCTTAGGTTTTATTTTGATTTCACAGGTAAGTTTGTATTTTTTTAACTAGGTAGACTAGTTAGTAAATAGTTATTAACTATTTAATAACTACCTAGTTAAAATAAATACAAATTTATCTGTAAAATAAAACCTAACCGGTCTTACACTAAACACTTCCCTCCCTACCACTGCGCTAACTGACTAAAAACTGCTGGGGCTCAGATGTGTAGTGATTAATTTCCTTGAGTCCCCCGGCACATCTGATAAATTCAAATTCCTTGTATAAAATCTATTGTATAAACTGATCAGAATGAGCTGCTTGGCAGAAAGAATTACAAATAAAACTGAAAACAAAATTTCAATAGTAATAATAGATTTTGGTATATATTTCACACTTGTGTCTGCATATACACTTATTATTATAAACAAATGTGCATATATTTGTTACATAAATTCATGTTACCTTAATGACTCGAGGAGTATGGTAGAAATGTATCCACGTTATGCGCTCTGTAAAATACGATCCGGCTTCCTCCTCACTCCGATCTTGAATGCGGTGCTGCTGTCTTAGTTGCTGGACGCTAAAGAGCGCCCAGCCCAATCGATACTGCAAACGCGTAGACAGGAGGACAAAGGACAGCTTTATAGACTCTCATCTTTACACGCACAAGTTGATGTCAGAATAGACTGCCACCGGGAGTGTTTTGCATCAGCGCCACTAACTTCCATACACATGCCGGGATACAACAGGAGTGGAAGTGACGTCAGAAGTGGTGAAATAGACTTTGGTGCAGCCGGAGAAATTGTATATCAAAGGCAATATTTTTAAAGTCATCTTGTAAGTGCAATTAGTTTGATAGCGCCATACTCAACATTAAAACTTTTACCTTGAGTTGCGGTTGCGCTCTGTGTTTTCTCTGTTTGTCTTACACTAAAAACTAACATTACAATAAAATAAAATAAATTAAATCAATAAAATACAATGATCTAAATTACAAAAAAAAAAAAAAAAATACTAAATCTGCCAATCAGCCAATAGAATGATTGCAACAGCCAATAGGATTTTTTCCCCTTTAATTCCTATTGGCTGATAGAATTCTATCAGCCAATCGGAATGTAAGTGACACCATCTTGGATGACGTCACTTAAAGGGAAACCATTAATTTATTTTATTTTATTGTAATGTTAGTTTTTAGTGTAAGGCAAGTTAGGTTTTATTTTACAGGTAAATTTGTATTTATTTTAGCTAGGTAGTTATTAAATAGTTAATAACTATTTACTAACTAGTCTACCTAGTTAAAATAAATACAAACTTACCTGTGAAATAAAAATAAAACCTAAGCTAGCTACAATGTAACTATTAGTTATTTTGTAGCTAGCTTCAGTTTTATTTTATAGTATTTAGTTTTAAATAGGAATTATTTAGGTAATAATTGTAAGTTTAATTTAGATTTATTTTAATTATATTTAAGTTAGGGGGGGTTAGGGTTACATTTAGGGGTTAATATATTTATGTAGTGATGTGGGAGGCCAGAGGTTTAGGGGGTTAATAATTTATTTTAGTATATTTCGTTGTGGGGGCAGCGGTTTAGTGGTTAATAGGTTTATTATAGCGGTGGTGTGGGCGGATGGCAGATTAGGGGTTAATAATCTTTAAATAGTGTTTGTGATGTGGGAGTGCGCTGGTTTAGGGGTTAATAGGTTTATTATAGTGGCGACAATGTCAGGGAGCAGCGGAATAGGGGTTAATAATTTTATTTTAGTGTTTGCGATGCGGGAGGGCCTCAGTTTAGGGGTTAATAGGCAGTTTATGGGTGTTAGTGTACTTTGAAGCACTTTAGTTATGAGTTTTATGTTACGGCTCAAAACTACTGACTTTAGATGACGGTACGAATCTTGTCATTTTAGAGTGTACCGCTCACTTTTTGGCCTTGCAGCAAAACTTGTAATACCAGCGTAATGGGAGTCTCATTGAAAAAGGACTTTTTGAAAAGTGCGGTACTGATGTTGCTTGACGGCTAAAAAGGTGTGCGGTACACCTATTCTGACAAGACTTGTAATAGTGGCGTTAGGGAAAAAGCATTGTTACTAAGCATAACAATGCTTTTTCACTCATAACGTCAAACTTGCAATCTAGCTGATAAAATCAGCTCTACACCGCCCTTCATTCAGAAATTCTGAAGAGACCTGTCACGTGGTTGGGAAGAACTGCCACAGACCAAGGTGGCCATAAAACCTAGTCTGCCTAAATTTGAAGCCACAACTTAAACCCAAATACTTCCCTCGTCAATCATCTAATGAACACGGAGCCTCCCGTGCTGCAACCTTGTGACCCTACATTGTGACTAATCGATTGTTGGTAGGCTCTTGTAGAAGAAAATGGGCTAAACACAACTCTGTGATAGCACTGGACACAGCGGCCCTACTCTGGACCTGCATCGCAACAATCGGTGAACAGTAATTGCCCTATGCACAGTAGCGCTATCCTGCTGTTCAGCTGGATAGCAGGGAGTCTAACTCCACTAAGCCATCATAATCCTGTTGCAGGCCGTAGTCATAATTTGGGAAGCAGGGGTAGGCTAATAAACACCAAGCTGTTTAGACACCCTGCAGGCCTCCTAGATTATACTCAAGCCAGTGTAATTGTAATAAAGGCTGCTTTATGGGAATGTACCTCAACCACAAAGATTAGGACTACATACATGCCACATGGGCTACTTGGGCCTACCTGGGCCCCTACATCATTATAGTGCAGCTTCCTAACTGTGTCCCAACAAACTGCAGAGACCTTCAAATGTATTCCCCACAGTTAAATCTCCTACCCATTTAATAGAGTGGTAATGTCTTATTGGTGCGCAAATAAGAAACCCCTTGCACAAACACCTATCTGCTCCCAAAAACAGATATATTTATAGAAATGGATAAAAAGTTACAGTCTGGTGAAAGTGCGCTAGCAGCAACGGGGAAATAAATATGACTAGATGTATATACTGGTCAGAGTTAATCACAGATATTATTAAAATATATATATATATATAGGAAAATATGGGTTACAAATATAAACATTTATTGTATTAAACACAAATTCTCATATGTATACAAAGGATAACCTTTTTACCCAACGTGATAACGTGTATCAAAAGGCCGTGTGTGTCTGCCGTACTATCAGGCTGCTATACCTCTAAGTGCCTACCTGTTTGTTTGTGGGTATATCTCGTCCACTCACCGGATGGCACAGGTGTCTTTGCAGCTCCACAGATAGCCGGTGATGTCACATGCACGTCCGTTTCCTTCAGAAAGTAGATCCGTCTGGATTAAGGATCTTCAACTCTGCACAGAGTGTGCTGTATATTGTAGAAAAAAGTTGTGCCGATGGAATCCTTTGTAATCCTTAGTCCTTTTAGGTAGATAAGGTATAACCAACTTCTGTATATATCCGTGAAACAACCATCAACGCGTTTCACCACTTGTCGTGGCTTTCTCAAGATGGTTTTAATGGACTTAATGTTAACTATATAAATGTACTGGTAGTTTCTGATTGGTCTGATGCCCATCTGTGTTTTAAATGTTTTAACTCATATTCCAGAAGTAAACAAAACTTAAAAAGTATGGTTATATAATTACATAAAATTTATTAAAACGAACAATTAGTAAAATTGTGTGAAATATAATCCTACTAGAATAAACAATTTTTGAAAACCATAAAAATATAATAAATGTATTCATTTAGGCGGTTTGTCTATAGTGTAACATAATATCTGACATGGAATCAATAACGGTTTTTTTATTATATGGTACATTACTTGATGGATCAGTTTCATGCAATAACATATCCCGATAAATAGTTTACACAAAATATGAAGCATACATAAATACAATATACACATATAGAAACTACACGCAAAACACACAAAATATATATAAGAGTTAGTGTTACAAATTAAAATCAGCCAAGATCTGTGAATTTCTGGATAGCAATATTAAAAATGGTTACATTTGAGGTAATTTCCTTTAAAATAGAGCTAAGTAAATATCTGATTGGTTGTTACACATGATACAAGATCTAACTGTGTATATGTCTAGAAGGGCCTTATTGTATAGATTCCTTTGGCTGGGATACTGACTAATATATTATAGACAAAAATAGGGTATAGCTTTAAAAAACTATAAGACAGAATTAGTTCTTATAATCAGGGCAGGGACACTATCTGGTAAATGGTGTGAAGGATTAAAAATTAGACAACTGTATACAGGTTGTTAAATCGATATTAACCCTTTAACTGGACATTGTGTCCATATCTAGTGTGTCTAATTGGGTTCCAAAATGGATGTATATAATTCTTTAAATAAAATTATAAAATATATATATATATATATATATATATATATATATATATATATATATATATATATATATATATATATATATATACAAAATAAAAAAGAGATGTTTAATCTAGAATGAAGGGGTTGAGGTCCAATTCGGAATTTAAACCCTTGGGGTATAGTGTTTGTAATTCATATATAAATTTGACTTCTTTCCGTAGGAGTAGGCATTCATAATCTCCACCCCGCCAGGGTTTTTTAATCTTACAAATACCCCAGTATTTTAGATGTATGTTATTATTTTGATGTTTCAACCTGAAATATTCATAAAATCTAGTATCTTGATCTCCTTTCTTTATTAAATTAAGGTGTTCCCTGATTCTAGTTTGCAGGGTCCTAGTGGTCTCTCCTACGTATAGTTTGCCACAGGAGCACTGAATGAGATATATAACCCCTTTATCGCTGCATCTAATAGTATCCTTGATGTTGTATTTTTTGCCTGTATTAGTAGAAGTGTACATTTTACATTTGGTACTGTGTTTACAGAACATACAGCTATAACAAGGATAATACCCTCTTAGTTTATTCCCTGTTAGGTCTATGGTTCTAGTGTTAGACTGTTGGGCTTTCTTACTGAAATCACTAGGTGCTAATATGTTTTTAATGTTATTTGCCTTTCGAAAAATAATTTGGGGGTGTTCAGAAATTATATCTCCAATGATTGGGTCAGATTTAATGAGGTACCAGTGTTTGTTAACTATTTTCTTCAGAAGATTATGATGATACCAGAGGCACTTTCAGGGTGTCTCTCGTTTCGTTCTTAATTTTTGGCATCTTAGATAGGAGATCCTGTCTCTCTACATTTCTTATTTATGAGATAGTTCTTTCTAATATCTCTGAATCATAGCCCTTCTCTAAAAATCTGCTTTCTAATACTTTCACTTGTTTATTGTAATCAGAGATTTTCAAGCAATTTCTTCTAACTCGAAGAAATTGTCCCTTAGGGATATTGTCAATCCAACGTCTTAGATGGCAGCTGTGTGTGGGAATATAATTGTTGGCATCTATGGACTTAAAATGATGTTTGGTAGCTACTCCTCCATTTTCTACATAAATATCCAAATCGAGAAAGGTGATGAGTTGTTAACTGATGGTATGTGTGAATTTTAAATTAACACCATTTTGATTCATTTCTTCCAAAAAAGATAATAAGCTCTCCTCACTTCCCTTCCATACTATTAAGATATCATCAATATATCTTCAATTCCATCTTAATAACGAACTATTGAAAACGAGGCTAGATTGTTAGACCAATCAGAAACTACCAGTACATTTATATAGTTAACACTAAGTCCATTAAAACCATCTTGAGAAACGCGTTGATGGTTGTATCACGGATATATACAGAAGTTGGTTATACCTTATCTACCTAAAAGGACTAAGGATTACAAAGGATTCCATTGGCACTACTTTTTTCTACAATATACAGCACACTCTGTGCAGAGTTGAAGATCCTTAATCCAGACGGATCTACTTTCTGAAGGAAACGGACATGCGTGTGATGTCACCGGCTATCTGTGGAGCTGCAAAGACACCTGTGCCATCCGGTGAGTGGACGAGGTATACCCACAAACAAACAGGTAGGCACTTAGAGGTATAGCAGCCCGATAGTACGGCAGACACACACGACCTTTTGATACACGTTATCATGTTGGGTAAACAGGTTATTCTTTGTATACATATGAGAGATACATCAGAAGGACTCCAAGTTATTACACGGAACAGTATTGTATAACGAACTATAATACAATCGACACCTCTGACCAACAGTTTGACTTTTGTAATATCTGTGCAATATAACGCACATCATCTTTTTTACTACATGGAATGGTGAAAAGTCTCATTTAACATATTCAGGAGTGGTGCACCATTAAACATTTGTGTTCACCTTGTGCTGCAAGAAGTTTTACACTGGGTTTAGAAACCATTGCCCCATCCGGCTCAATTTTATATATGGTTTTATAAGTTTTATAGTTTATAAGGATTTATATTAGGTCAGCTTTTAAGATGTTTTCATCTTGTATGATCGGTCATAGTTTTGTACTAAGAATTTGTGTTTAATACAATAAATGTTTATATTTGTAACCCATATTTTCCTATATATATATATATTTTCATAATATCTGTGATTAACTCTGAACAGTATATACATCTAGTCATATTTATTTCCCCGTTGCTGCTAGCGCACTTTCACCAGACTGTAACTTTTTATCCACCCCTACACATTTAAGTCACAGCACACTGTAGGGGTATTAGAGTGGTGCAGAAGGGACACTAAATACTCCACATGGCCTATCCTTTTCTGGATCACTCCATCACTGTACCTAGGCCTGTGCCTACATTTCTACATGTGACCTATCCTCACAGTGATGAACTAACTGCTGAAGTCAACAACTTTACAGTTTAAGTACCTGCTCTATGCAGAGAACCTGGAACTAACACTTCCACAGTTCTGCTCTATATTTTTGGTATCTCCTCCCATCTTTCCTGCTCTATGAATTAGAGCTGGTCATATCCACTACCCTTTTACGACTTCATCCAGTGGGGACAATAAGCCCTGCGAGGAAATACTGCACATAGTATCCATCTGAGTATTTTGAAATATACACCTAAGAGCCATCCCTTGCCTCTATTTTTTATTTTTTTAACAACCCAACATGGCCATGGCCTAAACTAACTGGGCCTTCCCTACCAAGGAGATTATTACAGTGCCTTGAGGTTTGAGGTTATACAGGGGAATCCCACTACTAACATGCCAAAAGGTTCTAAAAAGAAACCATTTTCCACTGGGGTACCCAAAAAGTGTTTGGCGGACCATTTTAAAGTCACCCCTGCAACAGATACAAGTTTTATTGGCTTAGAAGCTGCTTCACAGACAGCAAACACACCCACTGTTTTCAATTCCTCTCAACAACCATCTGTAATAATGGAGGAAGCTGCTGCAAGAGATATTGTAGATTCCTTAACTAAAAGTCTTAATGCACTACAGGACTCTCTCACTAAAGCAACAAGCTAAACTTATTGCTTATTTTCAAAATTTCTAGTCGACCATGTAAATATCCTATATAAAAAAAGAGAAAATTGTTCCTTTGTTATAAATCCTGAAAATGACACCAGAGCTGAGTTTCATAAAAAGAACAGCCTTTATTGTAGATCCATGAGACAAACAAGTGCTCCTGTATAATTTTAAAAAATGAGAAAAAGAGTTTGACCGGTTTCGGTCTCTGGGACCGTAGTCATAAACTTAAAAACTACCTGCTGTTCAGGACTTTTAAATGAAAAGGTATCCTCCTATTGGAGAATCCAATTCCTCCCATTTTTTAACTGTTTGTTATCTAACTCAATCAAAAAGACACATTTATTAGGCAGATCATTTATAAGTTTAAAGCAGAACATTATGTGTTTTTTTTATAAAAAAACAAAAACCTAAATAGAAGTAGTCTATTCATGTGGGGAAATTGATTATATTAGAATACACAAAAACTATATATATGGAGTTAACCATGGTAATTAAACCCAATGCTGATATTAACATGACCATTTGTATCTGTTTACCACATAAGCTTAGATTTGTGAATATACATATTGGATAAATAAACCATATTAGTGAGCACATTACTGATACCAATATGACCATATATCTATCTATTCACCACATATAACTAAATGTGTACCCTAAAGCCTAAATCCAGACATAAATCCAATTAGATAATTATGCTTAGACAATTTGTCCATTAGTTTAGTGGATATATCCATAGGGTCAGCTATACTATTAAAGACACCCTTTTGATTACATTTACTGATTGTAATACTTTCCAGGGCTACATGATGTTATTCAAACAATAATTAATAATGTCAAACTCAGAGTTGAATCCAACAGGTAGCAGGCTAAACAATTTGTGTATCCAGTATATTTTCTGTCGTGACAAAATCTGGAATTTATCACCCCCCCTAGGGGGTTTTTGGATCAATTCTATAGCCTGCCACCTGAAGGAACCAACTTCACCATTGTGTACCTCCAAAAAGTGTCTTGATAGGGCAGAGACTGCTCTTTCCTTACTGATGTGGGCCAAACGTTCTTTCACTCTTGTGCCCACCTCCCTCGTAGTTCTACCAACATACTGTCTATTGCAGGAAACTCATTCTACTAAGTAAACCACATATTTACTCTTACACTTAATGCAGTCTCTTGTTTCAAATGTTTCCCCAGTAGGTGCAGAGACAAAATTTTTGGAGACATGAATATACTCACAGGATCTACAGGTGCGTTTACCGCACCTGTAGGTACCTTTAAACTGTAACCATGAGCTCTCTGTCTGTTTATTCCTTAGAAGACTTGGGGAGAGAATATTACTGTCATGTTTGCATCCGTTCATCGCCGTGTCGCCGCGGCTCCCGGAACTTCTCTGTGTGTCTGACGTCATGTTGCTTAGCAACATGACGCTTTCTCAACACACCCCTCTGATGACGATTACGCTCCTGCCCTTTAAACAACGGCGGGAGATCTGAATCTGGGCCCGTTTGTTTGCTACCCTTTGGATTGTGAGTACCGTATCTTTCTGATCTTTTGTGTACCGATTTCTGCCTGCCTGACCAAGCCTCTTGCCTAATCCCTACTTGCTGATATTTGGATATAGACTTCTGCCTGCCTGATCTTGCCTGTAGCTTTTACCCTTTTGCTGATACTTGGATGCCGACTTCTGCTTGCCTGACCTTGTCTTTTGCCTATACCTTTTGCTGATATTTGGATGCCGACTTCTGCCTGCCTGACCTTGCTTTTGCCTTTACCTTTAAACCTTATCTTTGATAAACAAAACCTGCTTAAAGGGACATTTTACTTTTACAAGCTGCACAAGAGAACTTTGCCTTTCTGTTTGTTATAAACCTGCTTAAAGGGACATTTTACTTTTACAAGCTGCAAAAGAGAACTTTGCCTTTCTGTTTGTTATACACCTGCTTAAAAGGGACATTTACTTTTACAAGCTGCAAAAGAGAACTTTACCTTTCTGTTTGTTATACACCTGCTTAAAAGGAACTTTTACTTTTACAAGCTGCAAAAGAGAACTTTTCCTTTGTTTTACAAGCCTGTTAAAGAGGACCTATTTCAGAAGCTTCAAGTAAGAGCATTTCCTTTTTGTTCTTTTTACTACTTAAAGGGACGTTTTATCCTTTGTGGCTTTCCTGCATTCTGGAACAATATTCATTTTTGTTTTCTTCTAATCTGCTTCCTGAGTGGGTCACGTCCTGGATATTTCTCAGTGTGCTAGCGTGTGCTTTTCAATTCACGCTAGCAGTTGGGTTACATCCCGGATTGATTCCAGAGCGGCTGACATTACAAACGGGCCACTAAAATGGACCCCACTGAATTATCTATGGCCGTGGCTCACCAGGGACAGCTCTTGGGTTCTCATGCCACTCACTTGCAGTCTCTGGACACTAAACTTGATCAAATTACTGCTCTATTACAAAATTTGGTTGCTACAGCACCTCCCAATCCTAATCCCAATCCAAATCCGATTGAGGCATTACCTCCTCCGATTCCTAACAATCAGTCTCAGGTACAACTAAGTCCCAGGATACCTCTTCCGGATAAATATGATGGGAATCCTGAAGAATGTAGAGGCTTTCTGAATCAATGCCGTCTTCATTTCCGAAATAGCCCTACTCTCTTTGCTACTGCCTCTTCTAGAATCACATTTCTTATTTCCTTAATGAAAGGAAAAGCCTTGGCTTGGGTATCACCTTTGCTAGAAAAGAATGATCCTATACTGTTGGATGTTGATACATTTTTATCTACATTCTCAAACGTATTCGATAAACCTGGAAGGTCATCCGCTGCTGAAGCTACTCTCCTGGATTTACGTCAAGGAAATCAACCAGTCTCTCAATATGCTATTGAGTTCCGCACCCTTGCCTCTGAAACCACTTGGAATCAGGGAGCACTCAGAGCCGCTTTCCGTAAAGGACTTTCTGAGCGTCTCAAGGATGAATTGGTGTATCGTGAACTTCCAGAGTCCTTAGAAGACTTAATAAATCTCTGTATCAGTCTCGACGCCAGGTTTCGTGAACGCCAACAAGAAAAGGATAGAACACAGAGGACTTCAACTCGAACTCCTTTTCGTTTGGCTCCTCGTTTTTCTAATCCAGTCACTCCAGCCTCTCCTACTACTGATCAGGCTGAACCCATGGAAGTAGGAAGTATAAAATTAACTGAGACTGAACGCTTGAGAAGACGGACTCTTGGCTTATGTCTGTACTGTGGCCTTAAAGGGCATTTATTAAGGGATTGTCCTACTAGGCCAGTAAAAGCCAGGGCTTAACTCTAGTCCAGGGAACTGAGTTAAGCCAAAATAGTGGTCATTCCCTATACAAGAAACTCTTTGTTCCAGTAACTCTTCTAATTGGACATAAGAAGATCTATACCCAAGCTCTAATTGATTCTGGTGCTGGAGGTGTGTTCATTGACTCTACATTTGTTTCTACTCATTCTATACCCTTACTAAAGAAGGAGTATTCCATTTCAGTCTCTACGGTCAGTGGAGATCCTTTGGGTTCTGGATACATTCAGTTTTCTACTCAACCCTTACTCTTCACCGTAGGAATACTTCATTCCGAGACAATTTGTTTCGATGTCATTCCCACTCCACAATTTCCCATTATCTTGGGATTACCCTGGCTCCAGATTCACAATCCCATTTTTTCTTGGACTTTCGGTGAACTCATTTCCTGGGGATCTACATGCCAGACTAAATGTCTTCAAAAGATTACTAAGTTACCACTCACTATTGCTCTCACAGTTGAAACTCCGGAATCCTTACCTATGCATTACCATGACTTTGTGGATGTTTTCTCCAAAAAAGAAGCTGAACGTCTTCCTCCTCATCGCCCTTTTGATTGTCCCATTGATCTCCTTCCTGGGGCTGCCTATCCTCGTGGCAAGACATATCCACTTTCTAAACCAGAAAACATGGCTCTGGAAGAATATATAAAAGACAATCTGGCTAGAGGATTTATTCGACCCTCTTCTTCCCCCGTAGGGGCTGGTTTCTTTTTTGTGGGAAAAAAGGATGGCGGATTAAGACCCTGTATTGATTATCGTGGATTGAATCAGATTACCATCAAGAACAGTTATCCTCTGCCCCTTATTCCTGAACTTTTTACTTATCTTCAGGGAGCCACCATTTTCACCAAACTCGACCTACGTGGTGCATACAACTTGATCCGTATACGCGAAGGAGATGAGTGGAAGACTGCCTTTAACACTCGATTTGGGCATTATGAATATTTGGTCATGCCCTTCGGGCTATGCAATGCTCCGGCGGTTTTCCAGCATTTTGTAAACGAGATCTTTCGTGATTTTTTGAATATTTTTGTTATCATATACCTGGACGACATCTTAATTTTTTCTCAGAACCATCAAGATCATGTGCATCACGTCAAGAAAGTACTTCAACGTCTAAGAGAATTCCATCTGTTTGCTAAACTGGAGAAATGTTCCTTCCATCAAAAATCCATACCCTTTCTGGGTTATGTAATATCGGCATCTGGATTCGAAATGGACCCTACTAAACTTTCTGCCATATTGGATTGGCCTAGACCTGATTCTTTGAAGGCTTTACAACGTTTCCTAGGCTTCGCCAATTATTACAGAAAGTTCATCAAGAATTTTGCTACTATTACTTCTCCTCTTACTTCTCTCACTAGAAAAGGACAAAACTGTAAAGTATGGCCGTCTGAGGCTATAGAAGCTTTTGAATCTCTCAAAGAAGCTTTTTCCTCAGCTCCTATCCTTCGTCATCCAAATCCTGAGTTTCAATTTATTCTGGAGGTAGATGCTTCCTCTGTTGCTGCTGGAGCTGTTCTGTCTCAACGAATACCAGAGACTGGAAGGATTCATCCTGTTGCTTTTTTCTCTAAAAAATTCACTCCTTCCGAATTTAACTATGACGTAGGGAATAAAGAGTTGCTTGCCATCAAAATGGCATTGGATGAATGGAGACATTGGCTGGAAGGTACTTCTTTGCCATTTACTATACTTACTGATCATAAGAACCTTCTGTATCTCCAAACAGCCAAACGATTAAATTCCAGGCAAGCACGCTGGTCATTATTCTTCTCTCGGTTTCACTATAATTTGTCTTACATACCTGGTTCAAAAAATATTAAAGCAGACGCACTTTCCAGACAATTTCAAGATACCCCAGTTCCTGAGTCTGGTACCATTCTTCAACCTCATGAAGTCATTGCCCAGTTAACAACTTCTTGGTTACAAGAATTACAGTCCGCTCAAAAGCATCTTCCTTTGTCCTGTAAACCTCCCGATGGTTTACTCTTTGTTCCTGAACGCCTTCGTTCCAAGATTTTATTTTGGGCTCATGATAGTCCCCTTTCTGGACATCCTGGCATCAGTATTACCACTCGAAACCTCAAACAACATGTCTGGTGGCCTACACTCTCTCAAGATGTGAAGGATTACGTCTCAGTATGCACACAATGTGCCATGAACAAAACTCCACACCAACTTCCTTCAGGATTACTCCAACCATTGCCTATACCTCACCAGCCTTGGACTCATGTATCCATGGACTTTATTACTGATCTTCCCTTGTCCACTGGGAACAATACTATCTGGGTGGTGGTCGACAGGTTCACTAAGACGGCTCATTTTGTACCCTTGCCAGGATTACCATCTGCCAAAAGACTCTCTGAACTTTTTATTCTACATATTGTAAGAATCCATGGATTTCCTCTAGATATTGTGTCAGATAGAGGGGTACAATTCGTTTCACGATTTTGGAGGTCACTTTGTAAACATTTTGGTACTACTATATCTCTCTCTACTTCTCACCACCCACAATCGAATGGTCAGACTGAAACAGTAAACCAGTGTCTTGAAACATATCTTAGACATTATGTGGATCATTATCACTCTAACTGGACTTCTTACCTTCCTTTGGCTGAATTGGCTCATAATGCCCGGTACAATTCCTCCCTTCAGACTTCTCCTTTTCATGCAGCTTACGGATATCAGCCTAGGACATTCCCTTTGCATACTTCCTCCACAGTGAATCCTGCTTCTGATCTTACAGCCCGAAGATTAACTCGACATTGGCAGAAGATACATCGTATTCTTTCTGTAACTTCTAGACGTTACAAGTTCTTTTCAGATCTTCGACGGAAGAAGGCTCCCAAATATTGCCCTGGTGATAAAGTTTGGATTTCCTCTCGATTTCTTTGCCTGAAACAACCTTCTAACAAATTGGGACCACGATATGTGGGTCCTTTCCGAATACTGGGTCAGGTGTGTTCCACTGCTTATCGGGTAGCTTTACCCAAGTCTCTCAAAGTCCATCCGGTATTCCATGTTTCTCTTTTAAAACCTGTGATGATTAACAGGTATTCTAAGCCTTTTTCTAAACCTCCACCGTTATTGGTGCATGGACATCCTGAGTTTGAAATCAGCCATATTCTAGATTCCAAGTTGCGGGGCAAGAAATTGTATTATCTCATTCATTGGAAGGGTTATCCAGTCACGGAACGTTCCTGGGAACCTGCTCATCAAGTAAATGCTCCTGTTTTGGTCAAGACCTTCCACAAGACTCATCCTGATAGACCTGGTCCTGTCCCCCGGAGGGGTCCTTGAGGAGGGGGGTGCTGTCATGTTTGCATCCGTTCATCGCCGTGTCGCCGCGGCTCCCGGAACTTCTCTGTGTGTCTGACGTCATGTTGCTTAGCAACATGACGCTTTCTCAACACACCCCTCTGATGACGATTACGCTCCTGCCCTTTAAACAACGGCGGGAGATCTGAATCTGGGCCCGTTTGTTTGCTACCCTTTGGATTGTGAGTACCGTATCTTTCTGATCTTTTGTGTACCGATTTCTGCCTGCCTGACCAAGCCTCTTGCCTAATCCCTACTTGCTGATATTTGGATATAGACTTCTGCCTGCCTGATCTTGCCTGTAGCTTTTACCCTTTTGCTGATACTTGGATGCCGACTTCTGCTTGCCTGACCTTGTCTTTTGCCTATACCTTTTGCTGATATTTGGATGCCGACTTCTGCCTGCCTGACCTTGCTTTTGCCTTTACCTTTAAACCTTATCTTTGATAAACAAAACCTGCTTAAAGGGACATTTTACTTTTACAAGCTGCACAAGAGAACTTTGCCTTTCTGTTTGTTATAAACCTGCTTAAAGGGACATTTTACTTTTACAAGCTGCAAAAGAGAACTTTGCCTTTCTGTTTGTTATACACCTGCTTAAAAGGGACATTTACTTTTACAAGCTGCAAAAGAGAACTTTACCTTTCTGTTTGTTATACACCTGCTTAAAAGGAACTTTTACTTTTACAAGCTGCAAAAGAGAACTTTTCCTTTGTTTTACAAGCCTGTTAAAGAGGACCTATTTCAGAAGCTTCAAGTAAGAGCATTTCCTTTTTGTTCTTTTTACTACTTAAAGGGACGTTTTATCCTTTGTGGCTTTCCTGCATTCTGGAACAATATTCATTTTTGTTTTCTTCTAATCTGCTTCCTGAGTGGGTCACGTCCTGGATATTTCTCAGTGTGCTAGCGTGTGCTTTTCAATTCACGCTAGCAGTTGGGTTACATCCCGGATTGATTCCAGAGCGGCTGACATTTACCCAATGTCATATTGCGTTTGTAGATAAATTGGCAACCTTCACTTATGGATTCCCTCAATTGTCTATCTCCTCTGAGAATTGACAAGTTCTTGCGTATGACATTGCAGACCTGGTAGTATTGATTAGAGTACGCCGTCACAAACAGAGGCTTCTGATGAGCACTTTGCTTATCAGTGAGGCCTTCTCTTTTTCGTGGTACTAATAAATCACTCCTGTCAATCATTTGTACTTCTCTGAAAGCTCTATCAACAGCCTTCTTAAGGTAGTTTCTTGCTCTCAGTCTCTTGTTGAGTTTCTCACTCTCCCTCCGGAAATCCTCATCTCGGGTGCAGTTGCGTTTAACACGCAAAAACTGCCCCTTTGCTATCACTTTAAAAACATGCCCTGGATGATTGCTTTGGACATGCAAAATGGAATTTCCAGATATTGGTTTACGGAAGAGAGAGGAGACAACACTTCTGTTCTGACAATCTGAGGTCAATGTGACATCCAAGTAATTAATATTAGTTTTGTGCCAATCATATGTGAATTTGAGCTCAACAGAATTAGAGTTCAAATACTCCACAAAATCTTTTGCTAGTATCGGACTTCCAGACCAAATTATAAGGATGTCATCTATGAATCTCATGTACCTGATGACATATGGTGAGTAAATGTTTCTATCTCCAAAGACGTGGAACCGCTCCCACCACCCTATGAAAATGTTGGCGTAGGACGGGGAAAATTTTGCCCCCATAGCGGTTCCACGTCTCTGGAGATAAAAATCATTAGCAAACTTAAAAAAATTATGCTTCAAGAGAAACTCAATGACCCTTAGTATGTAATCTTGATGTTCATCCATGAGACCTGTATATCTCTTGAGATAGAATTTAACAGCCTCCAGCCCAAACTCATGAGGTATGGAGGAATACAGGGAGACCACATCTATGGTCAACCAACTGTATCCCTCCTCCCACACTACTTCCTCTAATATGGATAGAGTATGTGTGGTATCTCTCAATTAGCTGGGTAGTCTTTGTACCAGAGGCTGTAAGAATTGGTCAACCCACCTAGATAGTGGTTCTGTCAGGGAGCCAATACCTGCCACTATAGGGTGACCCCTAACATCCTCAATGCTCTTATGGACCTTCGGGAGATGGTGGAAGATGGGCATTAGAGGATTTTCTACCATAAGGCAATCATATGTTTTTCTGTCTAGAATGCCCATCTCCAAGCCATCATCCAGAAGGTCCCTGAGTAATATTTGATAGTTCAAAGTTGGATCTCTATTTAGGGGTGTGTATGCTTCAGGATCTCTAAATTGCCTGTGGGCTTCGCCCTCATACATACTCCTGTCCAACACCACCACACTACCCCCTTGTCCGACTGTCTTATCACTATGCTCTCATTATTTTGAAGTGTAGTCATAGCCTCTCTTTCCTTCCTAGTCAGGTTTGAGGGACCTTTATGTTCCTGTTTGGACAATTCAGTCAAATCCTCTACCACTCTTTTGTGGAATACTTCTAGGCTCTTCCCTATAACCTGAATAGGGTAGAAATTAGATTGCGACCTCATCCTTACAGCTTCAATTTCATAGTTACTAGTAACCTCTTTGTCACAAGAAAGATCCTCTAGATCAGTCAAAGCACAAACATCCTGAAATGTCATATTATCCTGATTCATCAGGCTGGTCTGTCGTTGTGTTTCTGACCCCCTTGAATCAGGGTTGGGAAAATATTTCCTAAGTGTAAGATCCCTCATGAGTCTGTTCACATCTAAGATGGTCTGGAACAAATCAAAGTCCCGTGAGGGGACAAAACCCAGGCCATAATTCAACACTTTATTATCTACTGATGTCAATACATGTGACGAAAGATTAATTACAGAGGTCTCCTTTATTGGTACTTCTGCCTCAAAGCACTCCTGTTTCCCCTCACTGGGTAACGATGATTGCTCGACTCTGGTGGGGATAAATCTGTAGTCCCCCTCCCTTCCCCTTGTGGTTGCCTGGGGGCCCAGTGAAAAAACCTGAGTTTCAGGAGTGTTAACATTCTGCCCTTGCCGGTTACTTCTGGTATCCATGTGATAATGGGATCTACCTCGTCCCCTATGACTGCCTCTTTTGGGTACTGCCCCCTTACTCTGATGATCTTTTAGGATACCCTTTATTGGCTGTGCCTCAATAGTCCCCTCCTCATCTCTCAATTGAGGTTGTGGAAAGCTGTTATCCTCAGGTTCAGAGCTTGAATAACCATCTGCCTCAAAACTTGAGGCAAATCTGTCCTTATCTGTCAGATCAGGCTCTGAATCTGAAAACACCACCTTTTTTGGGGTTTCTCCTACACGAGATCTCTGTCTCCAATTACCCTGTCTCTTGTTTTTTTTCTTTGTTATTAGTAATCTGATCATTCTGGATCACACTCAGTTTATTAGACCAGACTCTACCTCTTTCTCGTTTTCACCAAATATAGACTACTCCCTTATTGTAGTCTTTCTGATCTCTAGTAAACTTAGAGTGTTTCATCTGAATGATCAGCTTCCTAGATTCAGACATAGTTTCCTTTAGAATATCATCATATTTAGGATAGATTTCATGCTGTTGATACTTATTCATTTCAACCTGTAAATCCAAAATCTTAATTTTTACATCATTTAGCAACATATCCTTATACTCTATAAGAAGTGTAATTAGTTTAAGTGAACAGTCTGTAAGGGCTTGATTCCACTTATCAATAACGGTAGTGTCTTTGATGTCATAAGATGGAAATTTATTAATTCTCAAGCCTCGTGGAATCATTTTCAGGCTGAGATATTTGGATAAAATCCACTTGTCCCACTTTAATTTTTGTTCTTTAATCTTTAAATATTCCACGTCCATGAAAAAATCCCCAAGTTGAGTATTAGGTACATCTTGTTCAAAGACATCTGCTAATTCCAATAAATCCAAATTGTCATTGTCTGTGTCTTTAAGTGAATAAAAGGAGACACTACAAGCCATATCTGTCATGGATAGAGATATAAAAACTAACAGCTCTGTGTCAGGGAACTATAAAAATAATTGTATTCAGCTATTAAACCTTACCCCAAAGTCCAATACTAAAATGTATCCACAGCAGGGAAAATGCACATTTAAATGATGAAGCAGAAATAGTGGACCAAAAGTTCTCAGACAATTTTAGTGGGTGCTGGGAGCTAATACCTGGGCCGTTACTTCTGCAACAAACAGCTAGTAATGGAGACCATAATGTCCATATTCATATTCATTAGATGCTGTAGGCAGACATCAAGTGTATAGCATGTATAAACAAACTCAATGCAGTCCAGTGATAGCTGGCAGTTTAAGGCTAGAATGTATGTATACAAAGGTTGTATTCCCTTTGAGACAGAAAGTACACTCACAAAAGGCTGTATCAAGCTTAAATGTGGCATACATAAATCAGCGCAACATTAACTGCCATAAGCTAAGTGGCTACAAGTAGAAAAATGTTTTTTACCATACTTGATTTCACCGCTGCTGCTCCAGATCCTTGGCGTCTCTTAGTGAGTATCACCGTTCGCGGTTCCTCCTTCTTATTGATTGATACTCAGAGCGTCTTACAGTCCTTGCGCTCCGGTATCAGTGCTGCTAGTCGCGGCTTCTCCTCTTGGATCTCCCGCGATTGCTGCAGTTCTTCCTCGTCCTAGGAGATTGGCGGCCGTAAGGTTTAATAGCTGAATACAATTCTTTTTATAGTTCCCTGACACAGAGCTGTGGTGCTCTTTGCTGCCTCCTGTTGGACAGGAGAGATATTCCCACTAGTAATTTATGACGTTGTGGACTCACCATATCCAGAAAGAAAGACATTTATCAGGTAAGCATATTTTTTTTATTTTCCCATTTTTTAATGATTTTTTTTTTTTATTAAAACTTTTTTTATGCTTCTTCTCCCGGTTAGGGGGGCATAATATCCATGATAGAATCTGTAAATATAATAAAATAGTGACCCGAATAAATCTTTAACATGCGCAAACATATCATTTTAAAAAAGGTAAAGAGAAATAAAATAAAAAAATATTTTAAAAAAAGAGCTTTGAAACTGAGAGACACGACCACGTTACAAGATACTTCACAAAGACAATACTGTTCTTATGAATTCTGGCTGATGGACTTAAAGGGACAGTCTAGTCCAAAATAAACTTTCATGATTCAGATAGAGAATGTAATTTTAAACAATTTTCCACTTTACTTTTATAACCACTTTTGCTTTGTTCTCTTTATATCCTTAGTTGAAAGCTAAACCTAGGAGGTTCATATGCAAATGTCTAAGCCCTTGAAGGCCACCTCTTCTCTCAGGGCATTTTAACAGTTTTTCACCACCAGAGGGTGTTAATTCATGTGTGACATATAGATAACACTGTGCTCACGCACGTGGAGATCCAGTGAGCCAGCTCTGATTGGCTAAAATGGATGTCTGTCAAAAGAACTGAAATAAGGGGGCAGTTTGCAGAGGCTTAGATACAAAGTAATCACAGAGGTAAAAAGTGTATTATTATAACTGTGTTGGTTATGCAAAACTAGGTAATGGGTAATAAAGGGATTATCTATATTTTTAAACAATAACAATTCTGGTGTAGACTGTAACTTTAAGTGTAGGGGAAAAATCTCAAACAGTCATTTGCAAGACAACAGATTCCTTTTGTTTTATAAAGTTAGATAGCATAAGCAAACATACAAATATTACGAATTACAATTACATACTTTTACCTAAGCAGTTTTACCAGCTGAATTTTAATTGTTGAGGTTGTGCTTATTGTCTTTCTACATTACTCACATTTCTCACTTTGGTGCATGATATCATGTATTTAGCTACCTCACACAGCTATAGATATTAGTGACAGAGATGACAATTAATGACTCTGTGGAAAATAAAAGTAAAGCGATGCTCAACGCATTTTGAACATGACCTTGCCTTTACTAAGATGCCCCTTGACAGCAACACAAACAGCTATGTATTTAGTGCATTATCATAACATAAAGTTTATTTGTTTGCATTGTTATCCTAGTGCCGAACTACAGATTTAGAGATAACATTGCTGTAGGGAAAGAATCCCAAGATTATTGCTAGGTCTATAGAGTTTATGTCTTATTTTAGCTGTAGTGTTAATCTGTAGGTACCTTAGGGAGCTTGTTCTTGAAGTCTAAGAGAGTATTTATATATCTCCTAGCACTGCAATAATACACAACACTCTTCCAAGTATGTCTGGGCCTGAATTACTAGGTAAGGATACATCTCATGTATAGCTAGATAACTTACATGCAGAGATGATGGGTAACTAACAGCCAGGATATACTAATTGTTATAGTGTCTGTTTATATATTTATTTACTTTATCAGATAGATAGAGATATATATAAATAGATAGATAGATAGATAGATAGATAGATAGATAGATAGATAGATAGATAGATAGATAGATAGATAGATAGATAGATAGATAGATAGATGATAGATAGAAAGATAGATAGATAGATAGATAGATAGATAGATAGATAGATAGATAGATGATAGATAGATAGATAGATAGATAGATTTTAATACAGGTAATTCTCAGTTTACATAAAGATTCTGTTTTAGACGTTGCTGCTGCAAAATAAAAAAATTGTGTAAAATGAACTTATTGAATTTAACAGAAATTAAACATTTATTATTTTCAAATTTAAAGTTCTGGAAGGCATGATTTGAATAATAAAATATCCAATTTCAGTGATAAAAAATATAAAATCATTAGCTAAATAAGTCTGCACACTGTAAATAATCTTAAAATATAAAAATATTAATAATTTCACCCCATACAGTTGTTTTATTTAATTTTAATTTTAATTTTGTGACAATGAATTATCGTCAGCCTTTAACTATTAAATTTTTTTTTTTTTTCCTCTGGATGACTCTCAGTAATTTACAGATTTGTCCATATAAGTATTGTTAGCAGTTTAGTATTATCAGTTGCCAATGACATAAAAGGCAACATAATAATTATACTTTGCACAATGCTTACATAGCAGAAATGATCATTTAACGTCTGCTTTTCCCATCCAAAAAATGATGTCTCATGAAAGGAGATGGTAGGGCTCAAATTTGGCAAAATGTTGAGCTAAAAACATAGAAAAAACTTTTTTTTTTTTTTTTTTTTTAAAGAATAGAAATACATACTTACTTTTGGATGTATATTGTCACTGCTTTAGCAGTTGTTATTGTGAATTGGTTTAATAAAAATAACACAAAATACGGACTACTCACTGTATACAGCTGCAATGTCCTTTCCAGATAAAGAGATGATGGGTTAAGAAAAAAGATGCATATACAACATTCATACAGATTTATGTACTTACATTTATATGTGCATACATAGATACAAAACGTATATCTTTTGTTGTCTGATACAGTTTTTAACTTTAGAATCTCTGGAAAATAAAATTGATTCACACTCAGGGATTTTTCTAACTTGTCTTCAAAATATTGTAACTGTGTGTGAGAAAACACTTTATATTGGCATAGGAAACAAAACAGTTACTAATGCATTCAGAATGCTATAACTACTTGACATGAATCTGATTTTTTTTTTCTATCAATAAATGACTGAAGCACAACAAATTTAAAGGCATTTAAATTATACATAGATGTGTGTAACATGCACTATATAAAGGTATTGCACAGCTATCCACTATACTTGCTATTATAGATTAGTTTATCCTAGAACATTACAAATAATGTAACTGAACACACACATTTTATTTTTCTTCCCTTCTTGTATTTTATATTATTTTCATTATCTGTTGGTTTAATAATGTTAATACAAGGACCTCTATTTATTATGGTGTCAGTGGAAAATGTTTCCAGTCAGGGAAGCTCTTCACAAACATTCATTTCTAGGGGGATATGTATCAAAGCCTCAACTATGCTGCATTCGCCATCACCAATACGCTCGCCTAACATCGCCTAACATCGCGGCCGTGGACCTGAATACGATCTCCATATTTATAAAAAAAGCTGGCAAAAAGTCGCGCACCAAGTACGAGGCGATGAGCATCAGACTGTTGTTAACTAACAGTCATCGATCTTGCTGAAATTCGGCTTTTTACCAACTTTATTTATACCCTGTCACTAAACACCGCAACTATACTAAAATGTTTAACACCTATCCCGCCGCTCCCGGACCTCGCCGCATCTTTAATAAAGTTAATAACCCCTATTCCGCCGCTCCCCGACACTGCCGCAACCTAAATAAAATTTATTAACCCCTATCCCACCGCTCCCATACCCCGCCACCAGTGTTAATTTCGTCGACTAAAACTAGACTAAAATGACTATAAAACTAAAGAAATTCTGATGACTAAAATACGACTAAAACTAAAATGACATTTTAGTCAAAAGACTATGACTAAAACTAAATCAAAATGACATTTTAGTCAAAAGACTATGACTAAAACTAAATCAAAATTACATTTTAGTCAAAAGACTATGACTAAAACTAAATCAAAATTTTCTGACAAAAACATTTTATGCAAGTTGTTATAATCAATCCATATCTAATTACTGCTCTTTTGTAAAATTTACGAAACTTAATTTTATTAAATTTTAAGATAAAAAAAGACATGTTATATACTACAACAGTTAAATTTGTTAAATCTGTATTGCATGTTCAAACCTTAATACCATAAATAAAAACAGGTTAATAAACCTTTACTCCAGGAGTACATAATGAGTTTGGAAGTTCTAGAGCAGTGCTAATATCGTTGCCAAAACTTTTTCGAATCTATGAACAATCAATTGATTCTTCCCATAGAAATAAGCATAACCCACAAGTATGAGTTTAAGTTAAGTTATGCTGTGCCTGTGCTATCTGCAGAAACTTTTTGTTGTGTTGAGTTACTTGATACTTGTTTGAATTATTAACAGAGAACTGTTAAAGGTTTTATATTGGGTAATATGTTCAATTTAGCCAATACAGTTTACAGTTTTTTTTTATATTTTAAAGTTTCACTTCTGTTTCTTTATGAAAATTGGTTTTATTTAATTGTAAGTTTAATAAAGATGTTACATATCACAGCGGCTAAATCTGTGTCTATATTCAATGTTTAAACCTTAATACGATAAATATTAACAGGTATTATGTTTACCCTGGAGTATGTAATCAGTTTGCAAATGATAGAGAAATGCTTAAATAACGCATTACACTTTAACAAAACCCCTTAGATTTTATGTGACTAAAATCTACTGGGATTTAGTCGACTAAAATCTACTGAAAATTCAGTCGACTAAAACTAGACTAAAACTAAAACAATTCAGATGACTAAAATACGACTAAAACTAAAATGGCATTTTAGTCAAAAGACTAAAACTAAGACTAAATTGAAATTTGCCGTCAAAATTAACACTGCCCGCCACAACCTAAATAAAGTTATTAACCCCTATCCCACTGCTCCCGGACCCCGCCACCACTAAAATAAATGTATTAACCCCTAAACATCTGGCCTCCCACATCACTACCATTAACTAAACCTATTAACCCCTAAACCGCCAGCTCCCACATCGCCATAAAATAAATTAAGTTATTAACCCCTAACAACCCGCTAACTTTAAATTAAAATTACAACATCCTTATCTTAAAATAAATTTAAACTTACCTGTAGAATTAAAATAAACTATTATACTAAAATTACATTAAACTAGAAATTAAATTAACTATATTACATATTAAAAAAAAAACAACCCTACTCAAATTATTTAACCCTTTGGCTGCTAAGCCATTTTTTCACCTGGGTGCTAAGCTAGTTTTGAGCTTTTTGTTGCAGTTCACGTTTAAACACTTTTAGAAGTAAAGTTTGTGTGAATAAGCTATACAAACTATATATTGTTTTTTTCAGCAGACCTAGCAGATGTCAAATATACCATTATTATATGTGTATGTCTCAACAGGTTTTAAAAATAAAGCATAAAATATGAAAAAAGTGTATTTTTGTTCTCCACAATCAATACAAATTAGTTTGTAATTTTATTTTTCTAAACTCTATCACCAAAACCTGTGTTGCTAAATATTTGCAGTAGGTAACCGGTCTAAAATAAGCAGAAATTGAGAACATTTCACTGTGTTTTTTCTATTGTTTTATTGCCAACGTGTCAATTTGATAGATCTTAATAAAAAGCATCTTTAAATTTAATGTATTGTTGCCAGCAATTAAACAGCTTTAGCTGCCTGGGAAATTCAGATATGACAACAAAACTACACCCCCAGCTGCATCAAATGAGGTCTTATTTGTATTTGTATCACATATCTGAAGTGTGCAACAAACAAGCGAATATCACACTTGTAAAAAAAAATAAAAAAAAAATGAAACAAAGCGACATGTTCATTTATATCTTACCCACTCCAAATTTGTGCTAGCAATACATGCAGCCCCTCATTTGATGCAGCAAGGAGTGTAATTTCCAAAACTGTGTACCTTGTATACTGTATCTTAAATTCCCAGGTGGCTACAGCTGTTAAACTGCAGAAATCACCCCTAAATGTTTAAAGGCAATTTTTAAATAAGATTTTCAAGGTTTTCTGCAGTTAAACATACATAAAGTGCACATTTGTAGAAAGTACACCCCCTGACACATCAAATGATGTACTTCTAGCACAAAAGTGGAGTGCACAAATTTCCATGGAATATGGTGGTTTGCTTAGAAAATATTTTTTTCTAAGCAAAGTGACATGTTCATTTATGTCTTACGCACTCCAAATTTGTGCTAGCAATACATGCAGCCTATCATTTGATGCGCCAAGGGGTTTACTTTCCAAAACTGTGTACCTTGTATACTGTATCTTAAATTCCCAGGGGCTACAGCAGTTAAACTGCAGACATTGCCCCTAAATTTGTATTTTTTTTAATTTTTTTTTATTGAGGTTTAAATACAAATATACAATAAAAAAAAGTATACGATGAGCAAACAAAGAAAAAAACACAACATGTGAATGCAATACAGTTAGAAGGCTATGCGTACATTATATGAAAATAACAGTAATCTTTGGATAAGTAGTATTGCTCAATAAAGGTTCGGGGAAAAATGCGGTGCTCATCATTAATGGTGGGTATTATTCTACTTATAAACCCTCTAAAATTAATTAAGGAGGCCACACTTGGACCTCAGATGTTTGAGTGGTAATACTTATTTATAGAAGGTGTCTGGAGATGAATAGGCCACTCATGGACCTCATCTTGTAAACCTCATTTTATTATTTTTATAGTACTGTAACTCAGTAGGCCACTATTGGACCTAACCTATGTATTAACCCACAGTGTGGAAAGAAAAAAGAAAACTATGTAACATATGCAATTTGTAGGTAATATGAAAAATTATGAAAGTGCGGCATAGACGAGATTAGCCGCTTATTTAACCCTCCTAAACTAGGAGGTACATTAAGGTGTGTGTGGGGGGGTGGTAGTATGGAGATGATAATCAAAATATATTAACAAAGCACTAGGTCTGTGTAAAGAGTGTTGAGGGCACATGAGTTGCTAGAGGGTGACCAGGAACAGGTTAATTGTATAGTTGGTCAATGCCATGTCCTGCAAAAAGAAACTGAGGAATCTTAAAGTAATAGCTGCGACGCTAGATAAATAGAGAATTAGCAATGCAATAAAACTACGTAAAATGCAGGGCCAGCCAGAGATAGTAAGCATGCAAAATGCGTAGATGATAGGTTACCTATAATAGTATATAAGTTCTGATAAGTAGCGAAAATCTAGAGCTACCTGCAAGGATATATGGATATATCTAAAAAGAATATTGGTATTCCCCAGCTAACCAATTGGTCTCCTCTCCATATATATGTTGTCTATGCCGTCCGTAGTAATGCAGATGAGGAGGCTCAGGGATCTGGGCCGCAGACACCCAAGCCTTAGGGGCATTCAGGAGGGTAGGGGACAGCATATCCCATTTTGTTTCAATCTTTAGTGCCAATTAACCATACAGGGTATGCGAGGAAGTGTAAGTGTAAATATACATATAAGATCCATAGGCGGACAGCTGGATCCTAACTGACCGCCAACATGTGATACCCATGCATTTATAAACGAGGCATGATAAAATACTATTATCTAACATTTCAATAACAGGAACACATCTGAAAGTCTTTTCATATATAACTTATAGATACGATCATCAACATTATAGGATAAGAGACCTGCAGGTCAGAATGCTGAAAAATTGTAAAGAACTTGCAACCCTTCTATATTTTTTTTAACTCTACAATTTCAGTCAAACTAATCAGCTCACTTTAGGGTCATAATAAAATACAGCAGTAATATTAGTGTATACATTTCCAATAGTAAAATCTGTGTAATTACACTATTGTAACAGCTTGAAATACTAACCAACAAACACAGAGAGGAGACAAACCATCTACTTCAGGGTATATAACATATATAAGAAAATGGCAAATAGAACAAAAATAACAGCTTTAAATGAGAGATGATCAATATTCCACTTCTGCAACAACCTATGGGAATAATGAAAAAACATCAAACCTAAAAGTATTATATCAAAGTCTTCAGCCGTGTCCATGTCAAAACCTCAGGGAACAGATAATGCCATAATAGATCCAAAAACTTCCAGCTCTATCCCATTTCATAATAGTTAGTGTGTAATAAGTGATTGCCAAGCAGTGTTACACATTTTATGTATGGCAAGAATCGGCTGGCGCTGGTTAGGTGACGGTATGGTTCACAACATCATGGGAGAAAAGCTACTGTCCAGTTGTACAGGGACTGCTTCATATGGGAATTACTCGTCTGGGCCTTTGGCAACTTGGTAAGGCACATAACCTTTGCCCGCTCAGCGTTAGAAAGGTCAGAGCTATTTCTGTATCGGGAACTGGGGCCACACGGGACTAAGCTGGCATGGTTAGATCTAGTGGTATTTGCTTCCGCTCTACGTGCATGATGGGGTTTAAGCAATGCTATCACTGCAAGTTGCTCATTCACATGGGTGGATGCAATATGTGGCGTCTCCAACATATTCTCGCTCTCCTCAGTAGCCTCCGGTACGCAGCCAGCAATATTAGCAATGTCCATCTGCGCTGCAGGGCTCGTTATATGCGCCATTGTTCTCATCGCATCAGTTTCCCCTATGTTCTCAGCACTGCATAAAGGGAGCAGGCTATCTAGGCTGTTGTGCATTCTCTCCGCAAAGTCATTAAGCAGCATCATAACCTGCTGGTAAAATACCTCCATAATTAGACGTGTAGTTCAGAGCTCTCCCTGCATCAGGCGACGGTTGTAAGGCTAGCAATCTCGGCTACCTCGTGGGCACTGCAAACAGCTGGAGTCCCAATAAATGCCGTAATAAATATTGAAAGTCACATCAAACAAGCTTTTATATACCATGCTCAACCTAGGTGAAGATTTGCTGTAATTTGTTATTTATGCCTCCAAATTAAATTATTTTTCAGGAGCCCATGAAATGTACGTCCTGCTCCTTCTGTGGCTGGCTCCGCCCCTAAATTTTTAAAGACAATTTTAAATAAGATTTTTAAGGTTGCCATATCTGCACTTAAACAGCTCTAGCCACCTGGGAAGTTAAATAAAGGTACATAAAGTGTGCATTTGTAGAAAGTACACCCCCTGATGCATCAAATGAGGGGCTATATGTACTTCTAGCACAAAAATGGAGTGTGCAAATATTAATAGAATATGGTGTTTTGCTTAGAAAATATTTTTTTCTAAGCAAAGTGACATGTTCATTTATGTCTTACGCACTACAAACTTGTGCTAGCAATACATGCAGCCCCTCATTTGATGCGCCAAGCGGTGTACTTTCCAAAACTGTGTACCTTGTATACTGTATCTCTAATTCCCAGGTGGCTACAGCTTTTAAACTGCAGATATGGCTACCTTAAAACACTTTAAACGTATAGGGGTTATATATGCAATTAAACAGTTTTATCTACCTCATTAGTTGACTAACCTAATTCTAAATGATTTTATTTTATGTTTAAAAATATAACACTCTTTTGTACTACCCACACAATCATTACAGGCACTCACACTGGTTGAATTAGCACATGGATACCCATGTGAGCAGTAACGCCACATCAAGGCTTCAACCCTTACTACTAACCATTCACACACCTTTCATGCCTGATTCACTCACAGAAGCACCCACCCTTACATACATCAAGACTTTCATCCCTACTACTGACCATACACACATCTTTTGTATCTTTATTCACTCACAGAAACACAATCCATACCACTGGCCAGTCACGCACCTTTCTATCTCCCTTCATACGTACCTTTTACTAGGGGCAACTCAATCACTGGGCTAGTCAGGCATAAGCCTCAACCAGGGCACTGTGCTGGTCAGGCATAAGCCTCAACCAGGGCACTGTGCTGGTCAGGCATAAGCCTCAACCAGGGTACTGGGCTGGTCAGGCATTAGCCTTAACCAGGGCACTGGGCTGGTCAGGCGTAAGCCTCAACCAGGGCACTGGGCTGGTCAGGCTTAAGCCTCAACCAGGGCACTGGGCTGGTCAGGTGTAATCCTCAACCAGGGCACTGGGCTAGTCAAGCGTAAGCCTCAACCAGGGACATGTATCTGCATTTCAGAGCCTCCTGGGGTTGTGAGGGTATGCAGCTAGTATGTTTCCATGGTATGATAAATATGGAAGCATTCTGGCATGCATAGCCCTGGTTTAGAGGGGCAGTCTGGACAGTAGTAGTGGGTGTCTTTACGACGTCCATGCTGACTGCACACACCTTCTACTAGGGAAAGTTTTTTTCTCAGTAGCTGGTATATACTCAGCAAAGTGATGGCCATGCAACCTTGCATTCTCCTCACTTGGCCCAGTTACTGGAATATCCCCTGAAGAGAGAAGACTTTAAATAATAGATTCCTGGAATTTCAGGAAACGTAGCCCTCTTCCTTGGGTGTTCTGATACAGGACAAATGCATTAAGCATTGACAGTTGTATCAAGTGGACTGTCAGTTTCTTGTACCATGTATATGCTTTGCGAGAAGCAGAGTATGGTTCAAGCATCTGGTCAGTCTTATCTACCCCTCCCATATGCTGATTGTAATTCAGGACACATATGGGTTTCATAGTTGGAGTGCTCTGCCCCCTGACATAAACAGGTGATGTGCCCTCATCATGTATAGTTTTGAGAAGATGCACATCCTTCTTGTCTGTGAATTTCACAGCTAGCAGCTCATCAGAGTGCAAAGCTGAGGTCTCTCCACTCTTTTGCTTTCTGAACATGTGAGTCAGAAAGGTGTATTAATGCGAGGGCCAACAAGGCTGGTGCCTAGCGCAACAGATTTTGAGGTGTGGCATTTGTCCATTTGCAGTGACTAAATATTTGGGCATGAATTTTGCGGCCACGTGACCGGCTTTTTGCAGAGGTCATGTGATGTTTTAGATCTGCCGCCGGCCTTCCTGTCTGAGACTGTTGAGAAGCAGCCGCACATAGATGGAGGGAGTCATGCACATGCGCAACTTAGGCAAGAAGTCTCAGAAGTGCCAGCGATTTGGAGCTGCTACAGTGTAGATGACAGTGGGATAGGGGGGGAGCGATGCCTGAGAAAACTGGAGAGGAGGTGGCTGACCTGGCCAGCTGACTTAACTTCAGGTAGGGGCTGGGCATGCCACAGCTCTGTCAAAAATGTTCATGATTGGGTACTGCTGGGTAGCAGTAGCATTAATTTCAAGTTAGCCTAGCCAGGAAAATATTACTTTCTCCACGGTCCACCACGGTCACTTTAGTAATATTTTCCTGGCTAGGCTGACTTGAAATTAACGTTACCGCTACCCAATGATGATGAGATGATCCCCAATGTTTATTTTGCAGTGAGCTGAGCTAACACTGATCTCCATGTGGTGGACCGTGGATGGAAGTAATTATTACTTCCATGGTCCACCACATGGAGATCAGTGTTAGCTCAGCTCACTGCAAAATAAACATAACAAAATTTTGCACAGACAGGTCACGACAGCTACTTTTCCAAATCAAATGCCAGTGAGGAGAGTGCAGGAAGCAGAGGTACACTTCTCCTGGTACTGAAAACCATGCTTACTAATTTCCCTGCGGAACGTTGCAGGGAAGAGAGCTGGAGGGGTTGGGCTTTTAGTGTGGAGAAGCAGACAGCCGACAAGGGAGGTTTGTTTATGGTTGCTAGTTTTATGGTCTTTCTCCACAGATTAGATAATGACACAGTAAGAGGTACTGTGTCTCCAACAAACTTCTATCTATATTACAAAAGAGCAAGGAAAGGGAGGCAGATGTGGGACTTATGTATCAGTAGCAAGCTTAATTGGAACTGCACTAAGTTATTAAAAGAAAAGGAAAGAAAAGCTAAAATTGATCAATGTGCTCCCTTTTGATAATAGATAAAAATAATATATATGTGTGTGTGTGTATAGCCTACTTCTGCCTTTGATAGAGCATTTGTAAAGCATTCTTTTTACCCCTTAATGCTAGTGCATTTGGCTCATGTAAATTCATAAAACATGCATGATTTTGCATAAATTCTTCACACATTAAAAAAATAGATGGTTTGTTTAGGTTTATTTTTTTCTTCTAATAATGTGAGATGCAAGACAAAATGTAAAAGTATTTTTATAAAGGTTTATTTGATTTTCTTTTATTATGGGGTTAAATCATATGATGAGACAAAAAATAATAATATATTATATCTAAAAAAGGCCTAAAACCTGTGTGGGGGGAGGGGGGACAGCAGAATTTTGAGTGCCTAGGGCAGCAGAAAATCTAAATACATCACTGTGCCGTACGCAACAGTGCCTTTGCTATATAGAAACCTAAATAATTGCACACCAGTGTAAAAGTTATCCACATATACATGGTAACCTTTATTAAATATTGGGTGGAGTAATTCCCACATTATTTTTTCACTGGCAGCAAGGGTGGAGGGACAGCCAGGGGTGCTAGAACAGAATCCTTACAAGTGTATACCCGAAAGCAATAGGTGTAGCCACTAGAGCTCTCGCATAGCTTATACAGCTTGATCCCATAGCGAGCTCTCTTAGAAGGAATGTATTGTTTAAAAACAATACGTCCCTTATATAAGATCAAGGATTCATCGACTGATATGTTCTGGCCTGGAGTATAGCACTCTTGAAATATTGCCAATAAATGGTCAAGAACAGAACTTATTTTAAACAATCGGTCATGTTATGGGTTGTCCCGTGGCAGAGCATTTGCATTATTATTATAATGCAAAAACTTGAGCAGTAACATATGGGGGGGTAGTTATCAAGCCGTCAACCTCAAATACGCTGCGTATTCCGCAGCGTATTTGTGGCGAGGCTGATACGCCTTAGTTATCAAAGGCTCGAGACCGGCAAAAGTAGAATTTTGTGACGTCAGCTTCGATCCGCCGGACTCAGTCCGACACAGATCGATTCTTACGTCACTCCAGATGTTCCGCACACAAGTGCGGCACATTCTCACTACTTTTGCTAGCTATCAAAAAACTAGCAGGTACGCTCGGCACTTTTACGGCCCAGCGTACCTGGTTTTCAAAGCGCCAGCCTGGAGGTGGCGGATCCCATAGGAATCAATGGGAGTCTGACCATAGCGAAAGTACAAGTTCGCTGCTGACAGACATCCCATTGATTTCTATGGGAGCTGTCTACACCTAACACCCTAACATGTACCCCGAGTCTAAACACCACTAATCTGACCCCCCCTACACCGCCGCAAATAAATAAAGTTATTACCCCCTAAACCGCCGCTCCCGGAGCCCACCGCAAGCTACTCTATACATATTAACCCCTAACCCGCCGCTCCCTGAACCCGCCGCAACCTATATTAAATGTATTAACCCCTATCCTGCCCCCCCTACACCGTCGCCACCTATAATAAATTTATTAACCCCTATCCTGCCCCCCACTACGCCGCCGCCACTGTAATAAAATGATTAACCCCTAAACCTAACCCTAACGCCCCCTAACTTAAATATTAATTCAATAAATCTAAATAAATTAACTCTTATTAACTAAATGAATCCTATTTAAAACTAAATACTTACCTTTAAAATAAACCCTAATATAGCTACAATATAAATAATAATTATATTCTAGCTATCTTAGGATTTATTTTTATTTTACAGGTACCTTTCAATTTATTTTAACCATGTACAATAGCTATTAAATAGTTATTAACTATTTAATAGCTTACCTAGCTAAAATAAAGAGAAATGTACCTGTGAAATAAATCCTAACCTAAGTTACAATTACACCTAACACTACACTATACTTTAATAAATTATTCCTATTTAAAAATAAATACTTACCTGTAAAATAAACCCTAAGATAGCTACAATATAATTAATAATTATATTATAGCTATCTTAGGATTTATATTTATTTTACAGGTAACTTTGTATTTATTTTAGCTAGTTAGAATAGTTATTAAATAGTTATTAACTATTTAATAACTACCTAGCTAAAAGAAATATAAAATTACCTGTGAAATAAATCCTAACCTAAGTTACAATTAAACCTAATACTACACTATCATTAAATTAACTAAATAAACTACCTACAAAGAACTACAATGAAATACAATTACATAAACTAACTAAAGTACAAAAAATAAAAAAAGCTAAGTTACAAAAAATAAAAAATTAAGTTACAAACATGTTAAAAATATTACAACATTTTAAGCTACTTACACCTAATCTAAGCCCCCTAATAAAATAACAAACCCCCCCAAAATAAAAAAAATCCCTACCCTATTCTAAATTACATAAATTTCAAAGCTCTTTTACCTTACCAGCCCTTAAAAGGGCCATTTGTGGGGGCATGCCCCAAAAAGTTCAGCTCTTTTGCCTGTAAAAGAAAAATACAACCCCCCCCCAACATTAAAACCCACCACCCACATACCCCTAATCTAACCCAAACCCCCCTTACAAAAACCTAACACTAATCCCCTGAAGATCATCCTACCTTGAGTCGTCTTCACTCAGCCGAGCCACCGATGGAACTGAAGAGGACATCCGGAGCGGAAGAAGTTAATCCTCCAAGCGGCGCTGAAGAAATCTTCCATCCGATGAAGTCATCATCCAGGCGGCGCTGAAGAAGTCTTCGATCCGGCCGATGTCATCTTCAAAGAGGCGCTGAAGAGGTCTTCTATCCGGGCGAAGTCATCTTCCAAGCCGGGTCTTGAATCTTCCTTCCGCCGACGCGGAACCACCTTCTTCACCGACGGACTACGACGAATGACGGCTCCTTTAAGGGACGTCATCCAAGATGGCGTCCCCTCAATTCCGATTGGCTGATAGGATTCTATCAGCCAATCGGAATTAAGGTAGGAAAATCTGATTGGCTGATGGAATCAGCCAATCAGATTGAGCTCGCATTCTATTGGCTGTTCCGATCAGCCAATAGAATGCGAGCTCAATCTGATTGGCTGATTGGATCAGCCAATCGGATTGAACTTGAATCTGATTGGCTGATTCCATCAGCCAATCAGATTTTCCTACCTTAATTCCGATTGGCTGATAGAATCCTATCAGCCAATCGGAATTGAGGGGACGCCATCTTGGATGACGTCCCTTAAAGGAGCCGTCATTCGTCGTAGTCCGTCGGTGAAGAAGGTGGTTCCGCGTCGGCGGAAGGAAGATTCAAGACCCGGCTTGGAAGATGACTTCGCCCGGATAGAAGACCTCTTCAGCGCCTCTTTGAAGATGACATCGGCCGGATCGAAGACTTCTTCAGCGCCGCCTGGATGATGACTTCATCGGATGGAAGATTTCTTCAGCGCCGCTTGGAGGATTAACTTCTTCCGCTCCGGATGTCCTCTTCAGTTCCATCGGTGGCTCGGCTGAGTGAAGACGACTCAAGGTAGGATGATCTTCAGGGGATTAGTGTTAGGTTTTTGTAAGGGGGGTTTGGGTTAGATTAGGGGTATGTGGGTGGTGGGTTTTAATGTTGGGGGGGGGTTGTATTTTTATTTTACAGGCAAAAGAGCTGAACTTTTTGGGGCATGCCCCCACAAATGGCCCTTTTAAGGGCTGGTAAGGTAAAAGAGCTTTGAAATTTATGTAATTTAGAATAGGGTAGGGATTTTATTTATTTTGGGGGGGTTTGTTATTTTATTAGGGGGCTTAGATTAGGTGTAAGTAGCTTAAAATTGTTGTAATATATTTAACATGTTTGTAACTTAATTTTTTATTTTTTGTAACTTAGCTTTTTTTATTTTTTGTACTTTAGTTAGTTTATGTAATTGTATTTCATTGTAGTTCTTTGTAGGTAGTTTATTTAGTTAATTTAATGATAGTGTAGTATTAGGTTTAATTGTAACTTAAGTTAGGATTTATTTTACAGGTAATTTTGTATTTCTTTTAGCTAGGTAGTTATTAAATAGTTAATAACTATTTAATAACTATTCTAACTAGCTAAAATAAATACAAAGTTACCTGTAAAATAAATATAAATCCTAAGATAGCTATAATATAATTATTAATTATATTGTAGCTATCTTAGGGTTTATTTTACAGGTAAGTATTTATTTTTAAATAGGAATAATTTATTAAAGTATAGTGTAGTGTTAGGTGTAATTGTAACTTAGGTTAGGATTTATTTCACAGGTACATTTCTCTTTATTTTAGCTAGGTAGGTATTAAATAGTTAATAAACATTTAATAACTATTGCACCTAGTTAAAATAAATGCAAACTTGCCTGTAAAATAAAAATAAATCCTAAGATAGCTAGAATATAATTATTATTTATATTGTAGCTATATTAGGGTTTATTTTAAAGGTAAGTATTTAGTTTTAAATAGGATTCATTTAGTTAATAAGAGTTAATTTATTTAGATTTATTTAATTAATATTTAAGTTAGGGGGGCGTT